>NW_006239127.1:617086-634415 GCF_000226075.1 Solanum tuberosum
GCAATACTTCTTCGGTTAATGCCGAACTACAAAATTTTGGTCCAAACATTTAACATACTCACTCAAACCGTAAGATAATAAGAGTTTAACGGATTCCTTTATTCCTTCTAAACCCATGTTTTTCAAACTCTCAGTTCTCAAATTTATAGTCAGGGAATATACAAATTCAATCTTTAAACTAAGTTAAGATACTTACCTTGAAATCCATACTTGAAATAGCAAGAGTTCCACTTCTTCTCCATTTAGTTATTTTTCTCTGTTTTAATCGATTTCATGCTCCTTCACAGGAAGAGACTCCAAGAAATACTCTTTCTTCCTTTTTTTTTTTCCAAGAGTTGCTGACAAAACTCTTAACTCCAATAATTTCTTTAGCTTAATTTAATTTTTCCCCCCTTATTAGGTTTCTGATGGGCTAAGGCCCATTTGATTTTTTTTTTTAGCTAATAACTAATATGTCCTTGTTTAAAATATGGGATATTACATTAGTTCAGGTAGTAAACTCAAAAAATGGGGATACTTTTAATATATTTTTGATCATGCACTCTTAACAAAACATGCAACTTTTAGAAACTTTGAATTTGCTAGCATATTGTTGAATGTTAGGTTATAAACCATGGAGTGACACCTTCATTACTGGAGGACTTCAAGAGAGAGGTTATTGAATTGTTCAAACTTCCAATCGAAGAAAAGAAGAAACTATGGCAACAGGAAGACAGCTTTGAAGGTTTCGGGAATGCATTCGTTGTATCAGAGGAGCAGAAGCTTGATTGGAGTGACATGTTTGCCATAATGACTCTTCCTCCTTATATCCGCAAAGAGGACTTGTTTCAGAATTTGCCCTCAAAGCTCAGGTGCCTATCCCCCAAACCCTGTACATTACTCTATTCCAGAACACGATTATATAAACAACTCTATTCCAAAGTTCATTGCCTAAATGATCACTGAACTATTGGAAATAAGTGAACAAATTTACTTTTATATCAGATAAGTCAGAAAATTGACTTTGTTCTGCTATTTCTGCTAGTTCATTGACCATTTTAGCAACAAACTCCTCTATCCGACGATATTAACGAGTTCTTAGAAAATTTTAGGGAGAAGTCCAAATTCGTCCCTTAGATCATTAACCAGGAGTAAGGTCCCTTTACTTTATTTTCCCTGAGGATTTGTAAGTTACAATAAAATTGGTAAGCTGTTAGGGCTAATAATATATAAACACAAAATGAGGAGGAATAATATAGTTATGAACCTACCCATAATGTTCTTGAGATACACCACACTTGTTAACTATACTTTTTGTTAAAAATTGTATTTCTAAATTCTAACTTGTGCCTTGATCTTCGCTCTCCTCATCCCTTAATATGTTTGTGTGTTTGAAATGCAGGGACATCATGGAAGCATACTCCAAAGAAATGAAAAACCTAGCAAGGATCATTGTATGCCAATTGGCAAAGGCTTTAAGGATGGATGAAGAGGAAATGAGAGATCTATTCAGTGATGGTATGCAGTCAATGAGGATGAATTATTATCCGCCTTGCCCTGAGCCAGACAGGGCAATTGGCTTAAGCTCTCATTCTGATCCTGATGCCCTCACCATCCTTTTCCAGCTGAACGAAACTGAAGGTCTCCAAGTTCGAAAAGACGATGTTTGGGTGCCTATAGAGCCCCTCCCAAATGCTTTGATTGTGAATATAGGCGATATGATGGAGGTAAATAACAACTTTTTACTGAGTAGCTTATTTTTCAGAGGATAGCGACGTAGTGAAAATTGTAGTTTTGGTGTGCAAGTTATTGGTTAAGTTTGGTTTTATTCACAGTGTCATAAAGCATGCTTCGCATATTTAACACTTCTGAATTTTCTTGAAAGGACTTAATTGAGACTTTATGAGTAATGGAATTCACATGATTCAAAAAGGAAGATAATATGTCTAGTTCGGATAATTAAAACTTGCTTGTTTTGAACAAATTGCTTTTATAAACCTTTTTTTTTGTTCTTGGTAAAGAAAGAGGTCATATTCTAATACGGTACTCTATTATTGAAAATATCATTTAAATTATTGTGGACATAAATGATTTATTTGACTTGGCAGATAGTGAGCAATGGTGTTTATAGAAGCATTGAGCACAGAGCAATTGTAAACTCAAATGAAGAACGGCTCTCTGTTGCGACATTCTATTCCATCAACTTTGAATCCGAATTAGGACCTGCACACAGTCTCATTGGACCACATAATCCTCCCATTTTCCGAAGAGTTTCCGTGCATAAATATTTACAAGACTTTTTTGCACGAAAACTCAGTGGAAAATCATACCTTGATTACATGAAGGTAGAGGTGAAGGATGACGAATCCTAGGTAGCATTTGATACACTAATACAAGTTGCTCTGTTGTAATTTTGAGTTCCCCTGTTTGATTACTACAAAGAATAAAAATAGCACACACTTCATTTTTATTGAGAATATAAAGTTTCCTTTCTTGTAGTATTATATTGGTATGATGGAACTAGCATTTTGTCGGGCATAGAATTTTTATTTGTTACTTTGGAATAGTGGCCGGCGGCGATGTAAATATACAAAGACAAAATTATATAATTAAAATATGAAAAAATTACTATTACTTGATAAATAATACTGTATGGTTTTGGAAGAAATAGATAAACCCAAAGCTGAATGGGATCTATAGTTTGAAGGAGTCATTTATATCTATAGGTCTGGTTTCTGCTGTTTCTTTTTCATCAGACGTTAATACTTTTCAATTTAATTAGTAACAAGAGCAAATGGAATCAACGCCGGTGGCAAAAATGAACTTTGGAAAATCTCTGTTAGTTCCAAGTGTTCAAGAGCTTGCCAAACAGCACCTAACCAATATTCCGGCCAGGTATGTCCGCCCAGAACAAGAATCTCCGGTCACGTACGCTGGAGCATCGGTCCCAGTTATCGATATTCAAAAGTTGGTTTCAGGGGATTCCATGGATTCTGAGCTGCAAAAGCTTCACTCGGCATGTCAACAATGGGGTTTCCTCCAGGTTCCATTTTTTCATAATTTTTTTTGCTTTGAAAATGGTTCTTAAGAGGTATATGTATTCTAAATGATAAAGTTAGGCGATATATATTTGCACCTTCTCCTTTTATTTTATTGGAAGTAATTCTTTTTATTCTTTTTTAAACTTGGCTTAATTTTTGTGCGTCAGCAATATCTATCGGAAATATAACTTGAATTGGTTGAGGGACTTTATAGGTGAAATGGAAATAGTTGAGTGACTTTTTGAGGAAAAAACTGTTTGCTGAGAGACAGTTTGAGAAATTAGCTTGTATATTGTTGAATGATAGGTTATAAACCATGGAGTGACACCTTCGATCCTGGAGGATTTCAAGAGAGAGGTTATTGATTTGTTCAAACTTCCAATGGAAGAAAAGAAGAAACTATGGCAACAAGAAGACAGCTTTGAAGGTTTTGGGAATTCATTCGTTGTATCAGAGGAGCAGAAACTTGATTGGAATGACATGTTTGGCATAATGACTCTTCCTCTTCGTATCCGGAAAGTGGACTTATTTCAGAAGTTGCCCTCGAATCTCAGGTGCCTGTCTCCTTTCTCTATTACTTTATTCCAGAGTTCATTACTTCAAGAGTTAAAAGTATCAAAATCACATCCAATTTCTTGAGCTTCATATTTAGACTATTGAGAGAGTGAGTTTCCTACCTGAAATTCAGGGGCATTATAGAAGCATACTCGAATGAAATCAAGAGCCTAGCAATGATCATCGTATGTCAATTGGCAAAGGCTTTAAGGATAGATGAAAATGAAATGAGAGAGCTATTCAGTGATGGTGTGCAGTCAATAAGGATGAATTATTATCCACCTTGCCCTGAGCCACACAAAACCATTGGCTTTAGCCCTCATTCTGATGCTGATGCCCTCACCATCCTTTTCCAGCTCGATGAAACTGAAGGTCTCCAAGTTCGAAAAGACGACATTTGGGTGCCTATAAAGCCCCTCCCAAATGCTTTGATTGTCAATATTGGCGATATGATGGAGGTAAATAACAACTTCTCTTGAAAGGACTTAATGTGGACTAAATATAAAGAAATAGTACTAATCGGTTGTTGACACCTAATTTTGACCCTCCACGATAAGAATTAGTTTGCGAGCTTCCTTAATTCCAAACGATTTGAAATAACTAATTTTATAAAAATTCAAAATATGTTTCAAGATGTTTTAAGAATTTTATTCACTTTTATAATATTTTAAATAACAAGTATGTTTTATAGTGTTACGTATGTAACTAATATATTTTATAAATACATTCTCTACCTTCAACCTTGATTCCGAATTAGGACCTGCACACAGCCTCATTGGACCAAATAATCCTCCTATTTTCCGAAGAGTTGTCGTGCAAAAATATTTACAGGATTTTTTTGCACGAAAACTTGATGGAAAATCTTACCTTGATGTCATGAAGGTAGAGGCGAGGAATGGAGAATCCTAGGTAGCATTTGATACATAAGTTACTCTTGTCGTTGAAATTTGGAGTTCCACTGTTTGATTACTATAAATAAGAAGAATAGAGTCTCTTCATTACATTAAGTGTGACAATTTTTTATTTGTTACTGAGTTAGATATCATATTTTTTGGGTTGTGTTGGAATGTATGCTTCTACTAACAGTCAATGGACCAGGTCCCTTGACACAGTAAGAACAAAATGTAAGCACAGACAGTATTCAATATCCAATATATGTCAACGAACCAGGTCCCTTGACTCAGCAAGAACAGTAGCTGAAATAAATGCCGAAAGCAAATGGCTGGAAGTAAAATCTGCACAATGATTTTACGTGAAAACCCCCTTGCTCAAGGGTGGTGAAAACCACGACCTGTCCTTACATGCTTTTCAAACCAAACTCCATTTCTTCCAAATAGAGCAACGATTCAGGTTACAACAACTTGCAACCTAGGAATTTACCTCTAAATCCCTTCCCCCTGAATGTAGCGTTCCACTACAAATAGAGCAACTAAGCAATATCACTATTACCCACTAAGCTACCCGACATAGAATAACTTAGAATTCAACTAAGCAACACACATGTTTCCCACTAAACCACCACCCTCTGGACAATTTAGACTTTGACTAAGCAACAACAATGTTGCCCACTAAACCACTTAACTCTTAGATGATTTAGAATTCAACTAAGCAACAACAATGTTGCCCACTAAACCAATCGACCTAACTGATTTAGAATTTTTGCAGAACCAAACAAAGATCTATTTCCTTTATAGGTTAGGAATAGATTTACAATGTAAGCACAGAAGATATAATCCTAAGACAACTAGACAACTTGCAGCTCTATCAGGTCCCTGTTGCTCTTGAGGATAATACTTCCTTGAAGATGGCTTCTTCTTTTTAGCTTTTAGATTTTCTGAAATCCAAAACTATGTTTGCCAAAACTTGGGTTTGTGTTTAGAGAAGTGACTATTATCAAAGTGGACACAAACCCTTGGGACGTCCTTATTGGCTAAACGTTTGCTGTTCAGAAAAGTTATTCACCTACCACATCAGAGGTGGCAGCTTTTCTGACGGCTGTCTTGTCACCTTTTCATATTGTAATCTTGCAGGGACCAGGTCCCTTGTAATGTTCTTTGGGAGTTCCCGTTGGACAAACACTTACATCTATTCTGATTAGTTCTGTACCCTGGCGCCTCACCAACCACTGACTAACAGGACAACTTTACAATTGTGCCCCATTATGCATCTGATGAAGAGAACTCTGCCAGGGACCAGGTCCCTGCATTTGTGAGACACTGAAATAGACAATCTCGTCCGCTCTTCCTATTGGTGCAGTACACTGCACTTTTCACCTACCACTTGACATGACAGCTTTGCAGTTGTACCCTATTTGAATCTGGACGAGAGCACTCTGCCAGGGACCAGGTCCCTGCATTTGTGAGGATCATCAAAATACCTAGAATATAACATTTCCCCCCTTTTTGATGATTGCACATAAATATTCCTCACATTGAGTTTATTCATTCATTTCCCCTGTCAGCAGTCTTAATAACAATGATCTGGTTCCTTGTTAGATTCCTAAGTTTGTTAAATCATCAAAACTTAATATCAGTTCCAAACTAACATTTTCCCCTTTTTTGATGATAACAGACTTATTCACTAGTTCCCCCTATCAACAAGAACTCTTCAGGTAACTGGAATTTCATCATCCCCGAAGTTTGTCAAATCATCAAAATAACATTTTCCCCATTTTTAATGATGACAAACTTTTTCAACTTCTTCCCCCTATCGCTATGAGCATGTCCTCTTCAAGTAGCACTTCTTCCCCCTATCGACATATCCATGTCCTCTTCAAGTAGCACTTCTTCCCCCTATCGACATGACCATGTCATCATAGATTACCATCATCATTTATTACAATCATATCATTGATCTCATACCCTAACAATCTTCCCCCTTTTGACATCATAAAAAAAGTTAAAGCAGTAAACCAAGTTGCCAGAAATATAGTTCAAGCAAGTTCATTGTAACACCCCAACTTTTCAAAATGTCTAAATTAACTCGAATCTTTGTGGAAAGACAAGGAGGGTGAGTAATAAATTAAAAATGATGTGGTATGTCATATTTTAAGTGTTCAAGGGTTGTATCTCAAGTTTTGAAGTTAAGTAAGTGGCCAAAATAAAAGTTGGCGAAAGTTATCGTAAGTTCCTTTTTAAAGATTTCTCTAAAATTTAGGACAAATGCCTTGGATGTTTTCTCCCAATATATAAAGAGTTAGAATGCATATCACCCATTAAATCGAAGGCCTACGAGTTTAGTTTGCAACGCACAAAACCCCGTATCAAACCGATATCGGAGTAAAATATGGTATGTCGGCTTATATAACGTTTTAAGCCATGAAAACATTCCATTTCAGTTCCAAACCAGAGAGAAAGCTTAAGAGAGGGTTCTTATGGAATTCTAGCCTGATGAAGGTTAGTTTTAGACGATTTCTACCATAAACATTGCCCCTGTGCCTAGAAACGTAATCCTTACACGTGGCAATCATTTTTCCCTTCTATTAGCTGCGTTTGGAGCTGTTAAAGCAGTAAACCAAGTTGCCAGAAATATAGTTCAAGCAAGTTCATTGTAACACCCCAACTTTTCAAAATGTCTAAATTAACTCGAATCTTTGTGGAAAGACAAGGAGGGTGAGTAATAAATTAAAAATGATGTGGTATGTCATATTTTAAGTGTTCAAGGGTTGTATCTCAAGTTTTGAAGTTAAGCGCAAATCTGCCGATTTAAGATTAATTATGAACTGTTTATAGGTGCGTACCAGCTGTGTATATATAGTGTTTGAGAAGCTTAGGACATAAGAAACAACTTTCGTTTAGGAGATCAATTTTTCTGAGCGTTCATTGGAAAGGTATGTTAAGGCTATTCCCTACTTACGACCTGTTTTCTTAAAGCTTAGAAGTAATGTAATTGAGTTGTTATCCTTGTTATACTTGTAGCCATTATTGTTGATTGTTGGCTGCTCGAGTTGATATAATCCTCCCTTGTCGAGATTCTTATTCAGTTAATAGCGTCCCTATGTTGGACACGACTTAGAGTCTATTTGTATAGGTTGCTTATAACTAAATTGCTCGCTTTTAGCGATTGAATTGTTATTGTTGCCCTTGGACTATTGTGGTTAGCTGCAGGAATGTGACCTATGCCTAGAAGGGCTATGTTCTGCCTACAGGGCTATATGGATGCCTAAAAGGGCTATGAGTTGCCTAAAGGGCTATATTGACACCTAAGAAGGCTATGTGCTTCCTACAGGGCCATGTTGTTGCCTAAGAGGGCTATGAGTTGTCTATAAGCTATGTTGATGCCTAAGAGAGCTATGTGCTGCCTACGGGGCTATATTAATGCCTAACAGGGCTCTGTGACTGCCTACGGGGCTAGAGGACTATCGATAAGGGTATATAGACTGATTGGCACCTTCCGGGCTTATGGGGGCCTGGGTAGGTGGTTTTGTGTGTTGTTTGTACCTGCCAGGCTTATGGGGGCTTAGTTATGTTGTTGTTTTATTATTTTTGATAAGTTTGGATTTAGGAGCAAGTCAGTACACTTATCTTATCCTTGATTTATTTATCAGATTATTCCAGTATATCAGGATACCTCCTCATAGTCTATTGCCTTTCATACTCGGTACATTATTTTGTACTGACCCCCCATTGCCTTGGGGGCGCTGCATTCATGCATGCAGGTCCTGACAGACGACCGAGTAGACCACCTCCGCAGCAGGATTGAGTTTATCCGGTTGGCTAGCCCCTTTCCTCCGGAGCTGCCAGAGTTGGGAAGTTTGTTACCTTTTGTTGTATATAACTTTATGGGTAGGCTGGGGCCTGTCCCGCTAATCTTTACTACTCTTAGATGCTTGTAGACTAGTGTGTGGGGTGTATAGCTACGTTATGGTCATACTGGCCTATGTTGTTGGTTTGATGAAGCTTGTGAGCTATTTGATGTATTGTATTGATATATACCTGCTTTTAGTTTGGTATAGATATCATGGTGGCCTCGACGACCCAATCAGGACTTCTGTGCTAGTTGGTCTATTTATTTATATGATCTCCTGGGAGTAGTTATTTCTTTTATAGATCAGTTGACAGTGGCCTTGCCGGCCGATGACTTAGTTTTAAGCCGAGATATACTTGTTTGTTTTCTTGATTATGTGTGGCTGCCATGCGCTAGTAGCAAATGGTTCAGCAGGGTCAGCTTGGGCTTGAGTTTTGGCATTAGGAGCCAGTTGCTCCCCTCGAGTTTGGGGCGTGACATTCATGGCCACTTGGGCAACATTGAGCATGAGTAAAAATGCATGAAGTAATGAGACAAGTCAGTAGAAACAAGACATTTTTCATTCATAAATAAAAGATCAGCAATCAAAGCATTGCAAATATTATTACAAATGAGAACCAAGGAAATACCCACTGAGTTTCGATAGAAAAGAGGAATGAAGACTGACATGGGAATTTAGGGAGAAAGGGGATGACTTAGGAGCAAGGGATGGAAATAATAGTATTAGTCAAACATATCCCTTAGCATGGTTTTTTTTTTAGAAGCTTCTCTTAAAGTTCAGCATGCTTTGCTGCCATTTTTTTTTCCAACCTGGTCCCTCTGATTGTTCCTCCAGAAGATAAGCCTTCAAACAAAGTATTTTAGTATCCCTGTTAGCAAGAGCAACTGCCATAGCTTCCATATCAAGCCTGAGTTTCTCATGACAAAAGATTAGTAAGATTAAACTTACTCAAGGCCTCCGAGATGAATAGATCTATAATTAAGGAACCATTTCATAATTTTTTTTCATTTCCAAAATACATTTTTTTGATCATTTTTTTTAAGTTAGACAACCTCCTATTCAACATTCTTTGAGTTCTCAGACTATCAACCTTTTCCTTTTTGATCATCATCTTTTCCACCTTCTTCTTTTTGCTTATTGGACCTGGTCTCTCTTCACACTCAAAAATTTCTTGATTGAAAATTCTCCAGTAGGACAAAGGATTTAAGCATTATAAGTGTTTTTGAGAGTGGAGAAAAAAGGGTTTTGAGTATTTCCGAATTTTGGAAGGGAATTTGAGTTTTCTGGGGATATGGAAAGACATATGGAGTACAAGAGAAGTGGAAAGGTGTATCAAGTAGAGGCGAGTGTCATCTTGGTATTCAAAAGATAGCACACGATTGGATACCTGAATGACAGACATATGGAAATTGCAACGGTTCTCATGCATAATTCAAGTTGCAATGTTAAGAGTGCTAACTTTCGAGAACGGACCGGGTCCCTCTCTGTAAGTTGAACGTTATTGCTTAGATCTGTCCTGACCTCCCTTTTCCTTCAGCCCTTTTTCCATGTGTGTATACCTACAAAAGGTACGAGATTGAATTTGCTAAAACATACATGACTAAAAAGCAAGGCTACCTGCTCCTTTTGCATAGTCATGAAAGAGTTGATTGCTTTAGACAAGATCCGTTCAAGAAGGTTTCAACATTCCCAACTTCAATTTGATTATCTCAGCCAGGTCTTCTAAGAGCTTCAAGCTGATGCTTGATCCATAAGAGTTGAGCACATCAAGTTGCACTTGCTACATTCCTTGCCTCAGTTATTGAAAGAGCAATTAAAGTCTTGCCTTTTAGTTCCCATGAGTAAGATATCAGCCTAGAACATAAGCCATTCATGAGGTACTCTTTCTATCAACTGGATATCCAATATGATCAACATCGAGTTGGTCCCCATGTGAGTATTAGTTGACTTGGATTTCGTAATATGAAACTTTTTCAGTAGCTTCTCTGAGCTAGAACCAGGTCCATGTTCTTGAAAAAACTGGTCCTTGCTTAGGACTTTGGTGAAAATGTCAGCCACTTGATCTTCCATTTTGCAAAACTTTAGAAGTTTGCTTGATTTACAACTCCAAGAAGAAATTTAATTCTTCCATCATGCTAACTTCACAACTCACTACTCATGAGTGTAACAAACTCTTCACCCAACATTTCAGAAGTTGCTATTTTGAAGCCATTGTTGAAGAGAAACTTGGACACCTATCAACTTGTTTGGGAACCAAGTGTCATACTTTGCTTAATCAGCTTCTTCATTCTTACCTTCAGAATTCACAGTATTAGTTTGAATTGGATCATCTTTGTTCAACACTGTCTACAGGACCGGGTCCTTCATCAGGTTCATAATCTACATCAGCTTTCTTGAGATTGTTGGATTCATGAAGAAGATGTTCTTCAGTAAGCTTATTGTTTAGATCATCTCTCTGAATCTGAAACATCTCTTCCATCTCAGAATCTTCTTTGTTTTGCAACTTACTTCTCAATTCTTCCAGACTTATCAAGAATCACATGAATATCTTTTTCACTGCACACATCTTTGATACACCGGATAAGCCTTGCTGGATGAAGATTATCCCACAAATACTCTTACAACATCATTGAGATTACACTTCTCAATATCATCACTTTGGTCAAAAGACATGTACTATTCACCATTTCAGCTTGAAATCCCTTTGGAAGATTAACACCCTGCATATTTCACTTGAAGGATGATCTGATCTGCTTCCTTTTAACACAAGCATCACAAACATTGTTGTCTGCAAATTTTATTTTGGGCAGACCGTGGACTAGGTCCCTTGACACAAGTTTGTTTAGTGAGAAGAGCTTAACTGGCCAAGTCTCATGTATCATCATTCGAGAGATCAAGTTGTGATCACCCATTTATCATTTCTTGACATTTGCCAAATGAGACACCTCCACTTGAAGCGCCTTGAGAGAGAAAGTTTTTAATTTTCCCAGTCACGTGCTTTGAGCATCCTCTATTCATGAACCACCACATACTGTTGTTACTTCCTCTCACCTGCATACCATATCACTTGTTAACCTTGGGAACCCACTTAAGTCGGAGTTCCCAGTAAGAAGATAAATGAGTGATAAGAGAGTTCTTTCTCCAATGAGGCAGATTGATTTTCTTCAACTTAGGACCAGAAGCACGACCATGTCCCTTCTTCTGCATGTTCTTCTGTTGACCAGATCCCTTCTTCTTCATGTTACTCTATTTGGAATAGTTTGAGAGGTTATCTTGGGTCCTTTTCCAAGATGGACAGTCCTACTTCAAATGACCATCACGACCACAATGAAGACACAAAAAATTGTCAGATTCAGACACATATTTGCTATGGAGATTGCAAGAGGGACTTTAACTTGAATTTCCTAGCCCCTTCCTATTATTTTGACCATGACTGGTGAGATTGGCAAGCAATTTTGAAGAGGTGGTCCATTTGAGAGATTTGTTCAGTTCTTCTTTGACACGGACCAGGGTCCTCTCTAACTGATTATTTCTCTCCACGGCCATAGCAAGTTTTGTTTCTGCAACATTCAAACAGGTTTCTAGCTTTATTTGCAAGCTGCTAGCCTCTCCCTTTCCTCTGCCATATTTCTCACTCAACATCTTTAATTTTTCCTTAGGTTCTAGATTTTTAGCTTCTAGAACTATCAATTGTTCTTCCACAAAAGACATTTGATCCACCAAGGCTACCTTTTCATCCTGAAGGATATCTAGGTTGTTGTTCATCAGATCCTTTTCAGTTGTTAACTCAATGATAGAGTCAATCAAAACAACGACTAGATTCCTCAACCCTTTAACAGAATAAACATGAAAATTTTGTTTAAGGTCAGAAAGGGATACCTCTTCTTAAGCTTCTTCACCATCAGATTTTGCCATAAAGGCAAACATTTCATTGAAGCTAACATCAACATCTTTCACTACAAGCATAGAAGCATCTTCAGGATGGTCATACTCTTCTGAGTCACTTGAGGTATCTTCCCAGATTGCAAAGGCCTTCTTTACGCTAGAGTAAGCAGTTGGTGTTCTTCGACTCTCATCAGGAACTAGGTCCCTTCTCTCGTCCTTTTCTCCTTCAGCCTTGACATAGTCTTTGTCAAGTGTATGCATGGGGCAATCTCTGATGAAATGCCCTGGCTTTCCACACTTGTGGCAACGATTGTTTATGTTTGCAGCCATGCTGGAGTTCTATCCCTTTTGAAGACCTTCATAATTCCTCACTATTTTCTGAAATATCTTAGTGAGGTATGCCATGTCCTCATCTTCATCAGAGGTTTCACCTGATGTCACTTCAGGAGCTGGTGACTTGTCCTGGACCAGGTCCCCTCCTTTGTTTTTGCCTTTGAGAGTGAGACTGCCCATCCTCCTGTGCATCTCATGAACTTGAAGATGTTCAAATAGAGCATCCAACGATAGTACTTCAAGATCCTCTGCCTCATAGACAGTATCTAGTTCATCAGTCTAAGATTTGGGAAGAATCTCCAATATCTTAGTGACCTACTTTCTCGCAGTGACAGGTTCTCCTAGGAACATGAGCTCGTTTGTAATGATGGAGAATCTAGTACGCATTTCATGAATTGATTCACCTTCTTCCATGGAGAAGCTTTCAAACTGAGTAGTGAATAGATCTAACTTAGATTTCTTTGTTAGCTCAGTGCCTTCGTACACTGTTCTAAAGTGATTCCAAATTTCCTTGGCTGATTCACAAGATGAAATCTGGTCATATGCAGTTGGTCCGATTCCACACATTAAGATCTTCCTAGCCTTGTAATTTTTCTCAACTTTCCTTTTGTCAAAGTCATTGTATTGCTGTCGGGTTTTGAGAACGACCCTTGTGACATCCCCATCTCTTACTTCTATAGTTGGTACATAGGGACCTTCAAAAATAACATCCCACAGGTCACAATCTTCGGCCATTATAAACTCCAACATGCACTTTTTCCACCACCGATAGTACTGACCATCAAACAGAGGTGGCTTCGTTATAGACCGACCTGCTGGCCAGCTTAGTGGAGCATCCATTCTTCTACAAGAATCTCTCTTGGTGTTAACCGGCTAGAGAACACCCGCTCTGATACCAATTGTTGGAATGTATGCTTCCACAAACGGTCAATGGACCAGGTCCCTTGACACAGTAAGAACAGAATGTAAGCATATGCAGTAGTCAGCATCCAATATACGTCAACGGACCAGGTCCCTTGACTCAGCAAGAACAGTAGCTGAAATAAATGGTTGGAAGTAAAAGCTGCACAGTGATTTTATGTGGAAACCCCTTTGCTCAAGGGCGGTGAAAACCACGACCTGTCCTTACATGCTTTTCAAACCAAACTCCATTTCTTCCAAATAGAGCAACGATTCAGATTACAACAACTTGCAACCTAAGAATTTACCTCTAAATCCCTTCCCTCTAAATGTAGCATTCCACTACAAATAGAGCAACTAAGCATGCAGTAGTCAGCATCCAATATACGTCAACGGACCAGGTCCCTTGACTCAGCAAGAACAGTAGCTGAAATAAATGGTTGGAAGTAAAAGCTGCACAGTGATTTTATGTGGAAACCCCTTTGCTCAAGGGCGGTGAAAACCACGACCTGTCCTTACATGCTTTTCAAACCAAACTCCATTTCTTCCAAATAGAGCAACGATTCAGATTACAACAACTTGCAACCTAAGAATTTACCTCTAAATCCCTTCCCTCTAAATGTAGCATTCCACTACAAATAGAGCAACTAAGCAATATCACTATTGCCTACTAAGCTACCCGACACAGAATAACTTAGAATTCAACTAAGCAACACACATGTTGCCCTCTAAACCACCACCCTCTGGACGATTTAGACTTTGACTAAGCAACAACAATGTTGCCCACTAAACCACCTAACTCTTAGATGATTTAGAATTCAACTAAGCAACAACAATGTTGCCCACTAAACCAATCGACCTAACTGATTTAGAATTTTTGCATAACCAAACAAAGATCTATTTCCTTTATAGATTAGGAAAAGATTTACAATGTAAGCACAGAAGATATAATCCTAAGACAACTAGACAACTTGCAACTCTATTAGGTCCCTATTGCTCTTGAGGATAAAACTTCCTTGAAGATGGCTTCTTCTTTTTAGCTTTTGGATTTTCTGAAATCCAAAACTTTGTTTGCCAAAACTTGGGTTTGTGTTTAGAAAAGTGACTATTATCAAAGTGGACACAAACCCTTGGGACGTCCTTATTGGCTAAAAGTTTGCTGTTCATAAAAGTTGTTCACCTACCATATCAGAGGTGGCAGCTTTTCTGACGGTTGTGTTGTCATTTTTTCATATTGCAATTTTGCAGGGCCAGGTCCCTTGCAATGTTCTTTGGGAGTTCCCATTGGACAAACACTTCTGTCTATTCTGATTGGTTCCTTACGCTGGCGCCTCACCAACCACTGACTGACAGGACAACTTAATAGTTGTTCCCCATGATGCATCTGATCATGAAGAGAACTCTACCAGGGACCAGGTCCCTGTATTTGTGAGACACTGAAACAGACAATCTCATCGCTCTTCCTATTGGTGCAGTACACTGCACTTTTCACCTACCACCTGACATGATAGCTTTACAGTTGTACCCCATTTGAATCTGGACGAGAGCACTCTGCCAGGGACCAGATCCCTGCATTTGTGAGGATCATTAAAACACCTAGAATATAACAGTTTCCCTCTTTTTGATGATTACACACAAATATTCCTCACACTGAGTTTATTCATTCATTTCCCCTGTCAGCAGTCTTAATAACAAGGATCTGGTTCCTTGTTAGATCCCTAAGTTTGTTAAATCATTAAAACTTAATATCAGTTCCAAACTAACAGGTTGCATGTTGTACGTTTCCTCGTGTGGTGATTATTTTGTTTTAAGGATGTTCTCCTATCTCGAAAATTTTCATGAATCTATTTGTTTTGGAAAAGAATTAAAAATTCTCCAATCTATTTTTTTGCTAAAAAATGCTCTCAAATTATCTAATGGTCATTTGCAATGTAAAATAGTCACATGGCATATTATGATTTGCCACATATATTACTTAATTTCAAAGTTAAACCCATCAATTTCTCAAATCCATACCCGCCCCTGATAATCAAGCCCGTTTCTTTAACCAAAACCCGTCCCTAATTATTTCAATACACAAAGGATGTTAAAATATGTATAATATTTGTATGAACTCTGTATCAAAATTGAAGTGTGAAGCCACAAGAGCCACTTTCTCAAGCAAATATCCATAATGGACACTCCTTTTTGGAAACAACCAAACAGACAAGTCGCTCAAAGGCAACGACTTATAGTAATTTTTATTTTTATATTTGTCGTGGCTCAAAGGCAACGACTTATAGTATTTTTTATTTTTATATTTGTCGTGGGTAGTCCAATGACTCCCTATACATATATATATATATACTAGTTTTTGAACACGTGCGTTGTACATGTACACCATGCTAATTAATATAAATACTTCTAAAATATAAGTGTACGATGTGTAAAATACAAGCTCAAATAAATGAACGGTGCAGCATATTCAACTGATATTATGATCATTGCAAGACACATCATAACAAAAATATTGTTATCAAGTGAATTGTTTTGAAAACTAATACTATAACGACTTCAATTATACAATTCTTATAATATATCAAGTATTCAACTTGTTAAATGTTCTTTTTTTAATATGTTACAACACATAATTTAAATGTCGACATTATAGTTACAAAATATTTAATGCCTTAAAGCTTCCGCCTTCTTTTTAAGGAATAATACCCTCCACTTTTTTACAGATGCATACATATCGATAACTTGTCGTCGAAGGAGAGTGGTGTTTAGTAATAGTTGTAGAGAAATTCGATCAACATATGTCTTCCTTAGGATGGCTAGTAGATCATTATCAATTTCATAGTCTACACCTACAAAATAAAAGTATTTATTTGTTATAAAATAATCATTGTTTAAATATTTAATTGACATATATAAACAATAGCTACATATATATGTACCCTTCGTCTTCTTTGGCTCATTCAAAATTATCAATTCTGCCATCTGTAAATTTTGACAAAAAAACTTTTGTTAGGTTATATACATATATTTGAATTATGAAATACAACACAATCATTTGTGAGATATTAACAGTATGGTAGAAAAAAGAAAACAATATAAACCAAAAATTATATGGTACTTCAAAAGAATGCCTGTAGAACTCAATTTCCCAAATCTCCAATTCATAGACCAAAAAACTAAATAGAAGCATAAATCACACTAACAAAACAAAGAACACATCTGGAGGTATATGCTAGATTTGTTTTCAATGACAATCCAACATTCCCAAAAAGCAATATGCATGTCTAAAAATAAATAGGAAAGCTAAGCTAATTGCTCAAAAATTTGTTCATGAATAGATAGAAAAGCATCAATATACGTTGTTAAATAATAGAAATTTAAGGTATGGTGTATACACTTGTCGGCTGTTTTGTCAATGAGGGCATGGAGCTTTATGACAACAAAAACTTCTTCCTCTCTGCTAAATTTCTGCAATTTTATGTCTCTGCAAACTTTAGTAAACATTCAGCAGCAGGAATCCTAAGGCATAATACCTAAATCAACTATTAGGAGCAAAACATTAAAAAACAACTACAACGAATATCAAGTGGTGGATATTTATTTTTTAAAAGAAGGGTAAGCCACATGGAAAACACGGTATCTCTGGATATTAAAGAAGGCGTCACATGAGTAGTTAGGGGTCAATATGTAATTAGAATAATCTAGAGGACTAGTTAGCTAAAGTTAGTTAGGGTAGTTAGAAGATACTTTCTTGTTCTTGTATATATGTAAACAAACACTCAGTTGGAGATTAATTAACAGATACATTGAAATTACATTTTCTCTCAACCCTCTACTCTCAGTTCATAGAACATTCCAGAGTCAAGGAATTGTTCATCACCATATCCTAATT
>NW_006239127.1:643559-644351 GCF_000226075.1 Solanum tuberosum
ATGCTGATTGAGAGAGAAAGTCAGCGTAGGGTTTCACAAACTACTAGTGGTGGACAGGCTGAATTACATACGATGTTCACTACTCGAAACTCACCAACACAAGCTCCTAAACATAAATCCCCTCACATTCCTAGCTATGATCCCAATGCATTTTGCGATTACTGTAATCGAACAGGGCATACTCGAGCTATTTGTTTCCAACTTCATGGATATCCTCCTGGTCTTGAAATGAGGAAGAAAGGACCTGCGTATGGACGAGGAAAGAATAACAATGACAGAAGACAATTTCAGGCTGCTCACAATGTTGTCAGTGATGAACAGGAGCACAAGTACACAGGAGATCCCAATCACAACAGAGAAATGAATTCAGGCAACATTTCATATGGTAGAGGTTCCAGTGGAAGGTTGGATCACAATGACTACACTAGAGGTATGAGTGTTATACATGATCAATATAATCAGATACTACAAATGCTTGGACAGGCTAATATTCAGGGAGGACCTGAGGGATCAACTACATCTCAATCTAACAATGCTGGAGGTGTGAATCTAGCTCAGGAGTGCTCATCCTCATCAGGTAAGGATATTGCACTCACAGTCAGTACTAAGCAGCAGGGATGGATTATAGACTCAGGTGCTACTAACCATATGACATCTTCTTCTGCTATGCTTGATTATAAACAACAACTTCCACCAGATAGACCTAGGAAAGTATATTTACCAAATGGAGGTACTGCTACTGTCACTCATACAGACTCCTGTAATATGACTCCACATGATACAATAAAAAAT
>NW_006239127.1:644451-650537 GCF_000226075.1 Solanum tuberosum
GATCCTAGCACTCCACCTCCTACAGTGGTTGAACCTGGTGTGCCTGCACTTTCTTCATCTCCATCAGGTGTTCCTACCTCTGAACAAAGGAAATCCACAAGGAGCAGCAGAGCTCCTTTATGGATGAAAGACTATGTCGCAGCTGCAAAGCTCAAGACTGTCACTAAGCCAGTTTATTCTATTGACAATTATGTTGCTTATGATCATCTGCACACTCCTTACAAGGCTTATCTCTCAAATTTTGGCACTGATGTTGAACCTTCTACCTTTGAGGAAGCATGTTCTGATCCAAGATGGGTAGATGATATGACCTCTGAGATCTCAGCATTGGATACCAATAACACCTGGAACATTGTTCCTTTGCCTCCAGGCAAGAAGGCTATTGGCTGCAAGTGGGTATTCAAGATCAAATATCTAGCTTCAGGTGAGGTGGACAGATTTAAAGCTAGATTGGTTGCAAAAGGGTTCAATCAAAGAGAGGGTATTGACTATCAAGAGACCTTCTCCCCTGTGGTAAAAATGGTTACAGTCAGAAGTGTCTTGGCACTTGCTGCCACTGAGCAGTGGCATGTTCATCAGATGGATGTTTCAAATGCATTTCTTCATGGTGACCTACTTGAAGAAGTTTATATGACTCTTCCCCAAGGTTTTCAGATTCCTAAAGGCTTTAATGTGCAGGGGGAGAAACCAGTATGCAGGCTCATTAAATCCTTATATGGTCTAAAACAAGCTCCTAGACAATGGAATGTAAAACTCACAGAGGCACTCCTCAGACTTGGTTTTATTCAAAGCCATCTAGATTACTCACTGTTTATAAAAAGGACTGGTGAATCCTTGGTGATAATTCTAGTCTATGTAGATGATATGATGATCACTGGAAATGATCTTAATCTGATACAAGCAACAAAGGGAATATTACAGAATACTTTCAAGATGAAAGATTTAGGAGACTTAAGATACTTCCTTGGGATTGAATTTGCCAGGTCACAAGGAGGTATTGTCATGCATCAAAGAAAATACACCTTGGAAATCATTTCTAAGGTTGGTCTTGGAGCTGCTAAACCAGCCTCTACACCACTTGATCCCTATGTACAGCTAACAACTAAGGAGTATGATGATCTAAATGGGAAAGGCCATGAAGATAAGCTACTGGAAGATGCAAGTGTATATAGGAGACTAGTTGGCAAGCTATTATATCTTACTGTTACAAGACCAGACATTTCATTTGCCACCCAAACGCTGAGTCAATTTCTACACCAGCCAAAGCAATCTCATCTAAATGCTGCACTTAAAGTTGTAAGATACATAAAAGGACAAGCAGGGCAAGGAGTACTACTGTCCAGCAGAAGTCCCAAACAGTTGAGAGTTTACTGTGATGCAGATTGGGGAGCCTGTTACACACAAGAAGATCAGTTTTCAGGTTTTTATGGTAAAGTTAGGAGAGTCATTGATCTCTTGGAAGTCAAAGAAACAGGCAACAATATCTAGAAGCTCAGCTGAAGCTGAGTATAGAAGTATGGCAAGTGCTGTAGCTGAAGTTACATGGATAGTCAAGTTGTTCAAGGAACTGGGAGCTAAAGTTCAAACTCCAGTTACCATCTACAGTGATAGTAAATCAGCAATACAAATTGCTGCCAATCCGGTACTACATGAAAGAACAAAGCATATCGAGTTGGATTGTCATTTCATACGCGAGAAGATTCAGCAAGGTTTAATTGAAACAAAGTATCTACACACCAAGGAACAGGAAGCTGACATGCTAACTAAAGGTCTAGGGAAGTCACAACATGAACATTTGTTGTCCAAGTTTGGTGTAATGAATCTGTTCATACCTTCAAACTTGAGGGGGAGTATTAAAGAAGGCGTCACATGAGTAGTTAGGGGTCAATATGTAATTAGAATAATCTAGAGGACTAGTTAGCTAAAGTTAGTTAGGGTAGTTAGAAGATACTTTCTTGTTCTTGTATATATGTAAACAAACACTCAGTTGGAGATTAATTAACAGATACATTGAAATTACATTTTCTCTCAACCCTCTACTCTCAGTTCATAGAACATTCCAGAGTCAAGGAATTGTTCATCACCATATCCTAATTCTGGATATTGAACACTGGATGTGGGAAGTTCCAGCAAGCCAAATCACAGTGATCTCTTAATATTTGAAGTTCCAGCAAAAGTGAACAATTGGTCAAGAGTTTCTCTGGATGAGGGAAGTTGATTCATCTTATAGCATGGAAGCTAAGGCCAAGATAGGGAGGAGGTATTTTGACATCACAAAACTGAGACACCAGACAAGAAGCAGTCACGGAATTTTGCAATACCAAATTGATGTTTGTGCGAGAACAACCAACAACAGGAACAAAAGTTCATAGAGCCTACTCCAAATTCCAAACTTCCCAACGAATAAACAGAAAACAGGGGAAACAAAGTGGCTATTGATAAAGAAGAAAACAAATTTACGTGACATAACAGAAACAACAATATCAAGAACAGAGCGACTCATGATATAGAGAATGAAATGAAATAATCTAGATAAAAACATACAGAGTAAATAGGAAAACAGAGCAGTTCTTGATAAATAAAGTTAGAGAAACAGATTAATGGACAAGCATGTTGGTGGGGCCATTTATAGAGATGACTAAAGAATTTGAAAAGGTTTTGCATCAGCTGATAATTAAAGCAATGGAACTTGAGCGTCGGAAAAAGGCTGTTACACCGATCGAGGGACGTTGAGCAGAAACTATATGTTTCTGGAAAATTAAATTAGGGCTGAGATTATCAACAATTTTTTTTAATAAATTAATATTTAAGTAATTTTGGTAATTCAACTTTTGACTCGGAGGCTTCCCACTTATAATATAATATGATTCTGGACACGTGCTTCGCACGTGAGTCCTATGAACACATTATTACGATATGAGTTATATATGTCAAAATCTCATCGTAATGAGTATCACAAACTATTCAAAAAAAAAAATACAATTTAAAATAGATGAACTATCAACCTATTCAAATAACATCTTTATTGTATGTCAAATGATTAGACAATCGATGAATCTACAAGATTTGAACAACACGACTTGGTTGGGTAATTAAAATTAATACCGAGTTAAATTTTTATGATATTAGGTCCAAACATGTGATATATTAATATGAACAAAAATTAATATACAAAAATGATTGAATAATTCTGATTTTTGGTTTGATTGCGGAAGGAAATTTCTACATACCTTATACTCGATAGTTATACTCTATTATATCATCCAATGACTTTTGAACTTTTAAAAATATATATAGGCAATGATTCATATAAGGGATATATATATATAATGAATAGCACATGCAAAAGAGAACACGAAAATCCAATTATGTAGTCGGGGAAATAACTAAAACACTTGCATAATATGATTTAGCTACATATATATCAAACATTTATATCCCTTATGTGATTTTTTTTATACATGATGTATTTAACACCTTGAATTTTAAGGGAGAAATGTACTGTCTTACATCCCAAATTGTGTGACAGTCTTGGCTAATCGAGATTCAATTAGATTAATTTTACGAAGCTATGTTGGATCAAATTAACTCAATATTATAAAATTAAAATACAAATATTCGAAAATTCTACAAAAAGTATTATTTGTTGCAGATTCTTTTGTGAATGTTCAATGTGGATCGTCATATATATCTCTTATTCACACGAACCTATGAAGATGGTCAATGAGAAATTTTATTAGTAAATGCAATAATGTATATATTTATTTCAATTTGATGAGGTTCAATCTTGTAATTAGTCGTATCTCAGTAATATTACCTTATAGACGATTTTGTTGTGTACTTTTCTTGTCGTCCAACCAGATGTGCTTTGCACATGTATTCCAAATAATCTTTTTAGATGTCATATGAACATGTGGAGAACAACTACATTTTATTTTTTAGAACTATTTTTGTATATTAATTTTTATTTTATAACTTATAATATAATATATGACATTCTTTTTGTTTGCTCTTATATTTGACTTCTCGATTGACAGTGTACATAAATAAATGGTAGTTATCTAACTGTCCATAGTTAACTGAGAAAAATTTCCTTTTTTTTTTATAGAAAAACTAAAAATTAAAATTAAAGAATATATTCTCTCTGTGAAATCATATATATAATCACCTGTTTATCTTACACCCAACAAAGATATAACTCATATACTTGTAAACAATTTTCAATTTATTCAACCAAGCATGTTTTGTATTAATGAAAATATTTATCTCATAAAAATTAGCTACTAAATAAATTATAAAATTAAAGTAATACAAACTTTAACTGGCGTTATTAGAAGTTATATGAAATTTTCTTTGTCGAAAATACCGAAATATTAAGAAATAGTAAATTAGTAAAACAAAAGGGCAATGTTTACACAATAATAACTAATTTGAAGCAAAGTTCTTGACAATCTAAATTGCATAAGTAGTATTGATAAATAAAGTAATCTTTTGTATTGAGCATCAAAAAAACAAATTGTGACAATTCTCTAACTCTTGAGAGGTTTAATAATTTTGGAAAAAGAAACATCGCAAGAGAAATTGTTGAGAAAAACAAATGAATTTAGACTACAATAAAAATTAAACTACTACAAACTTCAACAGGGTTATTACAAGTCATATGGAATTTTCTTCGTCGAAAATACTGAAATATTAAAAAATAGTAAATCAGTAAAAGAAGGGCAATGTTTATATAGTAATAACTATTTTGAAGCAAACTTCCTGACAATCTAAATCATATAAGTATAATTGATAAATAAAGTCATTATTTTGTCTTGGGCATCAAAAAAACAAATTGTGACAATTCTCTAGCTCTTGAAAAGTTTAATAATCTAAGAAAAAGATATTCAGAAGCATATATCTACATCGCAAGAGAAATTGTTGAGAAAAACAAATGAATTTAGACTACAATAAAAATTAAACTAATACAAAACTTCAATTGGGTTATTACAAGTCATATAGACTTTCCTTCGTCAAAAATACTTAAATATTAAGAAATAGTAAATTAGTAAAACAAAAGGGCAATGTATATATAGTAATAACTATTTTGAAGTAAACTTTCTGACAATGTAAATCACATAAGTAACATTAATAAATAAAGTCATTCTTTTGTCTTGAACATCAAAAAAAAAAATCGTGACAATTTTCTAAGTCTTGAGAATTTTAATAATTTTTTAAAAGGATATTTAGAAGTATATATATATCTACATCACAAGAGAAATTGATCACAAAAACAAATGAATTTAGACTACATCAGGTTAGCTTCATATATTGGAACATTACATCCTAATGTATATACTAAGCCAAAAGATAATTATTATATCATCAGAATTATTTTCCTCAAGTACTCGAGGTTAAGGAATATATCCTCTTAGGAATTACTTCATCAAAATAGTGGTACCTCATGTTTCACTAAACTTCGAACTTGCTCAACGACAATAAATCACACTAATTTTTTTAAAATACAAGAAGAAGAAGAGTAGAAGATTAAAAAAAATTGTGGTTGAAAAATGAGAGGAAACCCTTCTATTTATAGTAAACAAAGGGTAGTATGAACAAGTGTTTTTTGTGTCTTACCTGAAAAAGTCGTGACCTTTCTGAGAAGTCACAACCCTTTCGAACAGTGACAACTCTTGGGAAAAGTCACAACTCTTTGGAAAAGTCACAACTCATCGAAAAATCACAACCCTTTGAAAAAAATCACAACTTATCGGAAAGGTCACAACTCATTGAAAAAGTCACAACCTGTCACGCCCCGAGCCTACACCCTGGGCGGGACCGGCACTCGGAGACCATCGCTGGCCCCAAGAGAACCATTGGCCTGGCTTTCTTAACTCAGCGGAAACCTAACTCAACAGAATAACTCAATGCCATGCAAAGACATAAAATAACTTAACTGATGAAATCTGGCCAAAAAGGCAACTCGAGTCTCAAAATAGAATATTTACATATATACATAGATGAGAGACTCAATACTAACTGACTGACTGTCTATGAAGCCTCTAAAATACGGAGATGGATGTTGGGACAGACCCCGCAACACCCTA
>NW_006239127.1:651225-652629 GCF_000226075.1 Solanum tuberosum
GAAAAGAGTGCAAGAGAACACTTACCTTGGCTCTGTTCAACTCATGAATAACTGAACTCCATATATAAGGCAATAAGACACATGCAATATATAAAGCTTGTAAAACTCTTAAAACATGACGTACAAATCATATTTATAATATCATGAAAATACCATGCTTCCTCTCAAGGTGTACTTGTGCAATGTATGAATGAAGTCCCATACCCCCATCCATACTAAGCAGAACCCTCGAGGAACCATGCTCTTTCTACTGTGGGAGCTTCTCTAACTGATAAACCACCACTATGAATCTGAGTGGTGATACAACGTTTTACCTCACGTTGCCTGAGGACCATCCTATACCTGGTGTTGATATAGGAAGCTAACTTTACTAAGTGGATCCACTAGCTTAACTTTACGGATTTATCTAAAAAGTATGACCCGTTAACTCCCATGTTGGCTACATGGTTCTTATGGAGAGTTGAGTTTAATATGAACTCGCGTCTCCAAATCGGTGCTCGATACTACTCCCAAAATACTTTAGCTCCTAAGTGTTTTAAACACATCTTTCTTTAATTGAGATAATTACTCAAAATCTAGCCCAAAGGCTCACTTGGAAACGATGTTCCTTTTTCTTGAAAACTGGCCCTAAGGCTTTTTGGAATCATAATTCCTTTCTTATTCCAATGTAAAAACATTTAGAAACTTCTTTGGGAATACATAGTTCCCTAATAGCTTTTGAGAAATGAACTCAACGTTAAACTCTTGACTTAACTTGAGTCTTGAGACTCTTTACTTAGCTTGAAACTCTAAGCTCTTTGCTTGGCTTGAAACTTTAAGCTCTTTGCTTGGATTGAAACTTCTTTGGGAATACATAGTTCCCTAATAGCTTTTGAGAAATGAACTCAACGTTAAACTCTTGACTTAACTTGAGTCTTGAGACTCTTTTACTTAGCTTGAAACTCTAAGTTCTTTGCTTGACTTGAAACTTGAGTCTAAAAATGAAGTTTAAACGTTCAATGAAGACTCTTGAAAAGCTTGGAAGACTTGCTTCTTAACTCTTGAACTTAACTCTTAACTTCACTTGACTTCTAACTTTACTTGACTTTGATCCTAACTCACCTTGAATTGGATTATGGATTCAAGGTATATGATCACACGTATTTAAACGAGTTCGGGATGTTTAGAAACACTTTGGGGTGTGGGAAACAACTAGGGAACATAGGTATAACACCTAGGAACATACATGAGAAGGCATGGAAAGAATGGGAAAGTTTGGCGCTCTGAGAGGCGCGGAGCGCCAGACCAAAAACTTCCGAGAGGGCCTGTTGGTGCTCTGAGTGGCGCGCCGCCCCAAGGGCTGGGCTTCAGAGCCCCTCTTGGGGCACGATGACAGGCGCGACGCGCCAATCCCTTGCCCAGAAA
>NW_006239127.1:652830-684999 GCF_000226075.1 Solanum tuberosum
ACATACCTTAATAGGGATCACCCCCGACGATTTCCACGACGATCTTTGACGGAAGCTCCTTGATTCCCTCTTCTTCTTCTCTTCTTTCTCTCTTCCCCTCTTCTTCACTCAAGAACCCTAACTCTTACTCTTTTAAAATGGAACTAAAATGATCCACAAGAAGCCTAACTCATTAATATAACCCCAAAAGAATTGATTTGTGAAAAGACCAAAATGCCCTTAATTTTCCGGACAGATTTCCCTTCCAACTGTCCAACTTCTAAAGGGCATAACTCGCTCATACGAACTTGGAATTGAGCAAACTCGGTGGTGTTGGAAAGATCGTTCCACAAGCTTCACAACCATAACTGGAAATACTCCTAAATCATCCTGAGCTGGAAGTTATGACTGCCCAAAGTTGGCCAAAAAACTCACCTTTTCCATACTTAGCCAAAATTTTCCAGATTTTCAAATCCTTTCCAAAAAATTGAAAATTTCCAAATTTCAAGTCTCTTCTTAGCTATTTCAAATTGTCGGATGTTACAACCTAAGTTAGGGATATTATGGTAATATAACATCAAGTTTGGAGTTCATGCTTTTAAGGTAATATAGATATATGAAATATGAATTCTGATATAACATACATCTTCAACGAGTCCAAAGCCTAAAGGGTAAAGAAAATTGACAAAAATTCCAAAAGGGCACATCAAATTTTGTTTTAACGAAAGGGGCAAAATAGCTGGTGGAGTAGAGATTTTGTTTTAACGCTGTTACTCCGTTAAACAATCAAAATCGCTGACCTACTAGCGATTTTGTCCAAATTTTTTTCCAATTTTTAAAAGAACATCGTTGCCCGTGCAGCATTTTTGGGGATTTTTTTTTTTAAAAAAAAATCGCTGCTATAACAGTGTTTTTTTAAAAAAAATATTTTTAAAATTAAAATTATATTGAAAATTGCTCCACAAGTAGCCGATTTTAGTAAAAAGTTTTTTTTTTTAAATCGCTGCCTTGGCAGCGATTTTAGTGATTTTTTTTTAAAAAAAATGGCTGCCAGCTTTTGGTGGAAGAAATTTTTTTTCCTTAAAAAAGGCAGCGATTTTGGTGAAAGAATTTTTTAATTTTTTTTAAATCGTATTAAATTTTCTTTGTTTTTAAATCATTGATAAGCAGCGAAATTCCCTTCCAATTTTCTTTTTTTAATTGTTCAAACATTCACATGTTACTGACAAGCAGCGATTTAAAAAAAATAATTAAAAATTCACCAAATAAAAAAAAACCACTAAAATCGTTGCCAATGCAGCGATTTAAAAATAAAAAAAATTTCTTTACTAAAATCGCTACCTGTGGAGCAATTTTCAATATTTTTTTTTGACAGAAATGGCCTTGGTGGGTGGGGTGGTAGTGGTAGGGGTGGCATAAAAAAAAAAAAAAATTAAATTTGAAATATTTTCTAAAAACATTTTTTTTTATATAAAAAAATGGCGGGAGGTGGCCTGGGGGGTAGGGATAGGGGTGGCGTAAAAAATGATTTTTTAAATAAATTTGATGGGGGTAGCGAGGGAGTGGGGGTGCTGGGTGCCTGGTGGAATGGCATAAAATTTTTAAAAAATATTAAATTTGAATTTTTCAAAAGCAATTCTTTTTGGTAGGGGTAGGGGTGGGTCGGGGATGTCTGAAGTAAAAAAATCTTAAAATTTGAAACATTTTAAAAAAATAATAACACTGCCATAGCAGCGATTTTATTATTTTTTTTTAAAAAATTCCCCAAAAACGTTGCACGGGCAGCGATGTTCTTTTTAAAAAGTGGGCCTACACCCTGGGCGGGACGGACACTCGAAGACCATTGCTGGCCCCAAGAGAACCCTTGGCCTGACTTTCTTAGCTCAGTGGAAGACAATATTCATATCTATAATGATCAAAGAACTTAACTGAACTGAATAATGAAATAACTGAGAATGTTTTAAAGGTTAAACATTCAACTTGGCCAAAAGTGGCAACCCAAGTCTTAACAATAATAAATGAAAATGAAAAGACTCACAGGACTAATATATGACTATGCATGAAGCCTCTAAAACAACTGAGATGGATGTTGGGACAAACCCCACAACATCCTAATAAACTAACTAGAAAGCAATGAAAATAGATCCTCCAGAATGCAAGGAGGCTCACCGACTGACTCTGAACTACTCACTGGATCAACGGTGTGTTAGGATGCCGATCCTAGTTACCTGTGTCTGCATCATAAGACGATGCAGGCCAACTGACATCAATACATTAAATGTACGAGCATGCTAGTTGGAATGCTAAAACAACATAGGCTGAAAAGAGAATCTGAAAGAAACACTTACCTGGCTCTTCTTAACTCATGAATACATAACTGAACTCATTTCAATATAAAGCAGTTTAAAACAAGTGCAATATAAAGAAAAGTTGTTTAAAAACATGATGTTAACTCTGTGTATATACAAGGATACAACATAACTCTGAAATGTATGTAAAAATACAATAAACTGATGTATATAAAAATACAATAACTTCTGTGGGAGTTTCTCTAACCGACAACCGTCACATAAGAGCTATAGTAATGATACAACGATCTACTTCACGTTGCGAGCGCATGCTACACCTGGCCAAAGGTATAGGACCTGAACTACTAAATGGATCCACTAGTCTATTGTGAAAAAGGTTCATCTAAAAAGTATGACCCTTTTCTACCCATGGTGGCTACATGGTTTTATGGAGACGTGAGTTACTTGAACTCATGCTCGCCCCCAACTCGGTGCTCAATACTACTCCCAATATACTAGCTCTTATGTTTTAAAAACATACTTCCTCTGTGATTTGAGATTAGTGCTCAAAAACTTAGCTCAAAGGCTATCTTGGAAATCAAAGTTTCCCCTCTTGCTTTATTTAGAAAGCAATTACTTTTTCTGAAAACTAGCCCGAAGGCTCTTTGGAAATCTCAGTTTCCGTTCTTATTTAAATGTGAAAACATTTTAAATCTCTTTGGGAATACTTTGTCCCCATATACTTTTGAAGAAATGAACTTCAACTTTACTCTTTACGAAACTCAAAACTTATGTCTTAAAACAAAGTTAAAATGTTCGCAAAAGACTTTTGTAAAACTCTTAAGAACTTCTCTTGACTTGATTTTTACTTCTCTTAACTTTGATCTTAACTTTCCTTGAATTGGATTATGGATTCAAGGTTCACGATCTCATGTTTATGGATGATTTCATGATGTTTAGATGTACCTTAGAGTGTTAGAATCAACTAGGAAACATAGGTACATCACTTAGAAACTAGTACGAAAAGATGGGGGGAAAATGGGGTGAATTGCGTCCTTGGTGCTCTGAGAGGCGTGGGGCTCCAAGCCCCAAATTTCAAAGGATAAGTTGGGGCGCGCTGGCTGGTGTGATGCCCCAAGGGATAAATTTCAAAGATTTTGTTGGGGCGCACTGGCTGGCGTGACGCCCCACCCTTTTCCCTAGAAAATTCCAACTTTTCTCCTTTGTTTTTCGTCTCTAAATCCTCTAAACTTCCATAGTTCTTTCCCCAAACACTTAGGATCATTAGTACCCTCAATACCCAATAGATATAACTCGAAAAACAACCCGGAAATACGAATCAAATCAACACTAGGCATTCAACAATCAACCAACAAGAATTCAACAATGTTCTTCAAGAACTTCACTTTCTTAACATTCAAACAACTCCAATTTTGCTGAATTGAAACAAGTTTGGCGTGTCGGTGAACTAACCCAACACTATGTGATCTCACATACCTTGTAGGGATCATCCCCGACGAAATCCACACGCAAAGCTCGAATGTTTCTTGGCGATTCTTGATTTCTCTTCTCTTTTCTCCTCCTTTCTCTTATCTCCAAGCCCTAGCGTGAACTCTAACTTTTCCAAATTGACTCAAAAATCTTGTTTTACCCCAATTAACTCCTAAAAACGAATTAGAATAATTAGGTAAGGAAAAGACTAATTTACCCTTCCAAAACCCGGATTGGACATTTCCTTAATCCAACATCCCAACTTCCAAATGGCACAACTCCCTCACCCGAACTCGGAATCGAGCAAACTTGGCGGCGTTGGAAAGATCATTCCAAGATATTTCCAACCATATCTGGAAATACACCTAAATCATCCTGATCTAGGAGTTATGGTCGTTTGAAGTTGACCAAAAACTCACTTTAACTTACTTGAAACTTTCTAGATTTCCTTATACTTTCCAAAAATGACTATTTACAGATTTTAAACTTCTTTCTAATTCTTTCTAGTTGCGAGATGTTACATGGAATTTTTTGTTGGACAAAATCTTTGGTAGGTCCGCGATTTTGATTGTTTAACATAGTAACGGCGTTAAAACAAAATGGCTACCCCATTAGCGATTTTGCCCCTTTGGTTAAAAATAATAATTGATGTACCCTTTTGGAATTTTTGTCAAATTTTTTTGCCCTTTAGGCTCCGGACTCCATCTTCAACCATCTCTTTATTATTTTTTGTTGTAATCTAATTATTTATTTGTTTAATATATTTTTATTAGTATAGACATTGTTAATCAATATTTTTATTTTTACAAAGAAAAAGAAACATAAATTAAGTGGGAAAAAAACAGAAGATAAATAATTAATTAAAGAGATGGACAGACGGGGTAAAATTTTGTACTTTATGGATATATTTTGTTAAATTGTTCCATAGGAACAAATTTGGATACATACCGTGTGGACAATTTATTTAGTTTTCTCTTTTATTTGTATTCTATAGAAAAAGGGATATTAAATCAAATATACAAGGGCAAATTATAACTACTATACTGGAATTTGTTGATATCCGTGCACTCATGCTCAAACCAAGGCTGCATTTTTTTTATACTCTAGAAGCATCTACATTTTTCTCCACTCTTCCAATGAAAATAAATAAATATCTCATTTGCATCAGTTTTCTTAGATTTTCAAGACTAAAGGGTTAAGACATTTAGTGTTTCCAGGTATGTTTTATTCGCATTTTTTGCTTTAAATCTCTTTCGATTAACTTTTTCAATTTTCAATTTTTGAGTGACCATTCTTTTTTCTTGCTCTTAATCAGTCCTTTTCAAATATTCAAAGATGGTTTCTGTTCACTTTCTTAATTGGATATTACAACCCTAGGTCGTTTTCTTTTTTCTTGCTCTTATTAATCAATCCTCTGTTTACTTTCTTAATTGGATATTACAACCCTAGGTCATTCCAAAAATATGAACTGATAAAAAATTAAGAACTCTGTGTTTTCTTCTATCTTCTATTTTGTTAAAATTATCTCTCTCTTAGATTTAGGATAATTCAGATTTCTATGTTCTCTTGTGCTCGTGTTTAATGGTATAACAGAGCCTTCATCTTTAGTATTGAGACACTCATATAGCTAAAGCATCACAACAAATGCAGTCGCTTTCTTATGAAATATTCTTGCCAAAGAAGAATACCTAACAACCAACATAAATGATATAGTAAAAATATGGCTTTAAGTTATAGTAGAAATTAAATTTTCAAGAAAATAGATGTGAGTTCCAATAAATCCTTTTATCTTACCAGTATACTAATAGTAATTCTTAAACTTTGAGTAAATAGGAATATAACGTGAATATCCCTAGAGTGCAGGTGTTTCATGGTTGATTTCTCTTACACTTGGATTATTTGTATGCTTAATTGGTAGTATTTGTACTGGATGGCTGGTGGAGCACTATTTGTTAATAGAAATAAAGCTTTTCGACCTCTTCTGTATTATGTGTTTTCTGTCTTTCTCTCCAGAAATTTGTGTCTTCTGGTGCTTTTATCGTTAAGCTTTTTCTATATGGTCAAATCAAATGTTTATTAGACACTAAAATATCAATGTTCATCAAGAAGTTGTACATGTAATTTTTGCTCTTCAAGAGCTGGGAGGCTTAGATTCATACTTCTATAATTACTATTATATATTAATTAATTAATTAGTGAAGGGATCATACTATGTTGAAACCTAATCTTGCCATATATTAACCGTATTTGGGTTCTAAGCATTCTCGAGTTTATCATTAGTCATCTTACTGACCAAGGACGACCAATGGCAGATTTGTAATTATACTCAGCATAAAGGGTAAATGATAAATATCTATGATACAATATCTTACTCCAAACCAAGGGCAAATTCGTCATTAAATTAGTTTTATATCTATTCTTTTATTGCACTTGTCACTCAACATCCCCAAATCATTTTACGCAAAAAAGGAACACTCAACTTTATTCCAGAAGCATCCACACTGCTCTATTTTTCTCTCGAATGAAGTACAATTTTCTTTGCACTGATGATTGTACCAATTTGCGGTTAGTATATCTCCCAATTTTTACCTAAGCTATCTCTTGATTCTCTTCAAATTTCAATTTGGTAGCTGAATTCATAGGTGTTTTTTTATATTTAACATATTTCCTTGCCATGATCTTTGTTTTTTCCAAACTTTTGAAAACTATACTTTCCTTTCTTTCATCTTCTCAATCGGGTGATCCAACTCATGCATGTTTTTATCTCAATTTTCTGTCAATTCTCTTCATGCTTTCAAAGTTTATGAATATGAAATTCCTAGATTATATTGTTAATTATTATTTCGTCTAATCCTTTCTCTCCAATATTCTTCAACCTTCATCCCTTCCCTTTAGTTTCTGTGTTGCGTTATTTATTACTTTTGTATGATCTTTATTTTTATTTCGAATTTCAATGTTAATTTGGTTGTGTTGTATCAATGTTGATATTGAAAAGTTAAATGGGTGTTTATTTCCTTGTTCTTTTTCTGATACTTTTTTGTTTTTTTACTACTTTATTTCATCTTCTCTTTTCCAGACAGTTCATCTTGCCATTGTTTCAAGTTTGTTTAGTTTTTTGGTTCTTTCAGTTTCAGGTAAGTTATCAGTCTCTCCTTCACATTACTCCAATTCTATATGGAAGTTCATGAGGCATTACTATTATTGTTATAATATAACTTTAGGGATACTCATCATACAATCTATTGTCTGCTTCTGCCTAGCCTTAGCTTCCTCATCATTTCTCATAAGATTCGATGCCTCATTAGCATTTGCAATTTATTAACAGAAGATTCAGCCCATAAATGCCTCTTAAATAAACCTTAAGTGACTTTCACATGAAAATCAGTAGGAAGTCGAACAAAATTAAAAAAAATTGCACCATTTCACATGTTTATCATTAACTCTTATCAGTCTCAAAATAAATGCACCAATGTTGCAACTGAGAGTAATAAGCAACGAACAATCACATTATAGTTATAATACCTCACAAAATTTAAATTTGAAATAGAATCACTAGGAACAATCTCTTTGATTTTTTAAGAATAAACCTTCAATCAATACATCAGTAGTCTTTTTATCTTCATTTCTATCCTTCTCTTCTCATTCATTCTTCTTAACTCTATGCTCACTGTTGACACCCAATTTTGGACCTCCACAATATATATTAATCATCGAGCTTCTTAAATTCCAAATGATTTGAAATAATCAACTTTATAAAAATCAAAATATTTTTCAAATTATTTTAAATAGTTTTGTCACTTTTTACGATTTTTAAATAATATATATGTTTTAGATAATTATGCATATAATTAGTATATTTTATAAATGTTCGAGAATTGTCTCAAAAAGATTTTAATTTTACTTAATTAGTTGGTCAAGTGGTGTAGTAATTAATACTTATATTTTTGAGTTATTGGTTTATGATTAAGTTAATGATTTTTATTTGTTAAAATTAAGAAGCTCGTTAATTAATTAATATCTAATTCATCTTATTCAGGATTTAGCCGAATTTGTTAATTTAACTCAATTTAGCTATTTCTTAAATTTAGCTATTTCTTAAACTCCAGGATATAACTCATCTTGGACCTCCCCTTCTTGGACCCTTTTTAGACCAACTTTGGGACAATCCAGCAGCCCATTGATACCTCAATTCCCAGCCAGCCCACTTTCAATTGTTCACAAAAGAAGCCCACTAATACAACATACCAAAGACCCATCAGATACAAGATACAGCAAACCAGAAACGACCCCACCCCTATACTCCTCATTCTTCGTCTCCTTCAACCCAACGAAACCCAGAAAACAATCAGAAATACGCAGCCCATTGCGAGCAGCCCAGAAGTGCTGCGAAACCGAATCCAGCGACCCGAGTCCAGCAGCGACGAGTCCATCTCGTATGAGGACCGTTGTCGAATTTTCCAGGTGTTGCCATCTTAATGTCTCGCTTGTCCTTGTTCAAGATCGGACGACTCTCTTTTCAATTCCGTTGGAGATTTGTACCAATTTCAGCTCCAACCTTATCCTCTAGGAAGGAATTCGAATTTCGAATCCACGCTTTTCCCCCCAAAACCGAACCCTATTCTTCCTCTATTTAAACTCCATCTTCATTCATTATTTAGGGGGTGGGGAAAAAAGTCAGGGAAGGGTTTTCTTTATTTTTGGATTTTGAGAGGTTTTAGGCTTGGTTCTTTGACAATACTCATTTTATATTCAAGAAATTTGAAAACGATTTTCTAATTCTAAGTTTTGAGAAAGGTTTTGTCTGAAGTTACTTTGAAATTCTTGGTTTGCTGCTCGGGTCGAAGTTGTGCGAGAAGTCGCTCTCTTTCAAGTTCGTGTCGTCCAGTCACTGCTCCGAAAGAGGTGATATTTTGTTTCTTTTGTCTTGTTCTTTGTCTAATATGATGCTTTGGTTCATATATGGTATTAATATTATAGTTTGTTCAGTTTGTTTTTTTTTATTTCATCTTAAATTGAATCAGTTTGCATTGTATTTTTGGAATTACTAGTTGACTTTGAATTATAAAATCAACGTTGCCAATTTAATTTGTCTTTGTTAGTTTAAGTAGTGACTAAATCGAGAAGCTCTTATTTTTTGGCCCTATGCTTGTCCTACTATTCTTGAAAAGGAAGTATTGAATATTAGCCTAACCTCATGTATTTGATCTCTGCTCCCGACTTTGGACTACAATATTTCCCTTTGAGTTTGGAGCCTTTACATTAAATTTCTCTACTCATCATATATCCGGTTTAAGTCCTTAATTTGTTGAATGAATAATCGAATACCAATTAAAATCTTTTGTTGGTTTAGCATGAGTCCTGCAAATGACTAAAATTGCATAAGGTGTTCATCCCCTTCTTATTTTGTTTCTTACATTGTCCTCTTGCTTAAATGGGGTAAAATATATATTTTCCATAATGCTCATATTATTATCTTGGAATCATCGGGATGGAAGCTATGTATTTTTAGGTTAGAATAATACATTCCAAATATATCTCGATAGCGTGAACACAGCCACAACTATAATTCCTTCTCTTCTTTGATAGTTTAGGATCTATAATACATTGTTTTCTTGTAATATATCAATTGTGGCCTATAAATTTTGTATTGTGTCTTCTAATGGCTTTTCTGGGACATTTAAGAGGACCAAATATGTTCCATATTACTTAGGAGGGGGCTGCCAGCCTTTAATTTGCTCCATATGTTTAATATATGGCTTTCTATAGTTTGCCATTTTAGTGTTTAAGTAGATATAGTCTTATCATCTTCATCTTTAATGCTTTGACGTTCTCTACTTAAGTTCTCAGGTAGACATATATGCGATAAAATGGAGTGTTTATTGAATTAGCTCGACCTCTCTGTTTTAGTGTGATGTCGTTTAAAGGTCTCAAATTGTAAACTTATTATTTGTTTGTTTCATTCACTTTGATTTAAGTATAAGTTTGGTCCCTGCTCATTTAGGTTGTTACTCGTTAGTTCTTTATGATCATCAAGCTTGTAATGTTGTTGGAATTTGTAAATTAGGATGTTTTCTATCCCACCTATAATAATGTGTGCTATAGATAACTAAGGTTTTGCTGGTTATTTTCACAAACACACAAGATTCTGATGCCTCTGTTCTGGTCGATGTCATACTTACATTTAGTTAGCGATGTTTACTGACTTGTTTGATGCCAGATAATCGATCTTGTCCCTTACTTGAGTTTTGTTGCCTTCAATTAAAGTATTTCAGAGTCTGAATTTGTTTTAAGTTTCAGACAAATTTGATAAGATTTGGTAATGAATAACTTCTCACTCCTTTCCCTTCCCATTTATCGTGTGAATATTGACATTTTAATTTAAAGGTAATATAGTTGTTGCATCTGTGACTTTTTTATTTATTTATTATTTTTTCTTACTTTCAATGAAATGATCGTAGCTACTACCATCTAATTAACTCTTATCTTTCATATGAAAAGGTGAGAAGTTTATATGTGATAATGTTCTCTTCTTCTATGTCTCACTTTATGCCATTTCTTTTAAAAATCGATGTCCATTTAGTTGAATATTCCTTTCAGATTAGTATCCAATTTGTTGAAAGTGTTAATTTAATCATGTCAAGGATAGGTGGTATTAAAATGATTTTTAAGAGTCTAGTGCCTTTTATTCCTCTTTCATTTTTTTTTTACTTTTTTTAATAAATTATCTTACCTCTCGTTGTGGAGATTCCAAATGTGGACTTGCATATATTTATTAGCTTAGGTGCTTTATCATGATTTGGATTAATTCTTATATGTGTGTTTTATGATGCATGTGAAAATCGATGGGTCCAATATGGACTCCATTCCTGCATATCTTCGAGTTGGTTCATTTCTGAGTCAACTCCATCATGATTCAAGTGAAGTGGAAGCAAATATCCGGGTCTTGAAAGTTGAAACACGGGTTCAAGGAATTCAGAAATGCATAAACAACATCCCACTTTTGGACCACAGTGAATTTAGGCCAAAAGGACCTAAATTCAATCTCTCCCTTACTCTTTAATTATTTAATTGTAATTACTTATTGTTTGTTGTTTAACTCTAACTTTAAAATTATTAATTAACTTAATTAGATTCCCCAAAAGATGAGTTATTTTCTTTGTGTCGGTTTAATTTTAATACATTTCATGTTTTTGTGTTTATTTATTTTATTAATCAAGTATATTGGTCAAAATTTTATATTTTCAATTAAGTTAAAATTTTGGTTCTTAAAAAGAGATGTTCTTTAATACTTTTCATTTAATCACTTTTTTTACTCATTTTAAAATTGTTGTAATTTAAAGTATTTTTTCTCAAATAAACTTTAAAAAATGTTAATCAAAACCTTTTCAATTAATTGAATATATATATATTTATACACACACTTACTTAGTCATTTACTCAAAAGGATTAGTCGAAACTTTTATTCTTCAATTAATTTAAAATGGTTCCATGCTTAAATTAACTAATTTGGTTTAAATTATTATTTTAAAAAGTGTATCAAATCATTTCTAATTAATCTAGCTTTGTTAAAATTCTATCCATTCGCACCTTAATTCAAATGTTTCATTTTAGGTCCATTTCTCTAAAATGAAATAATAGAAAATGTGTCATTTATTTAATTATTTTTCTCGAAGTCAACCAAATATTGTACAGTATTATTCTTAAATCATTTTTCTAAAAATAGTCAAAATATATTTTTGTCAAATCACAGGTCAACCGCATGTTAGCGGACACTTCGAATGCTTAAACCCTTCTCGAAGTATAAATTGAACCCCGAACCTTCTTTGGTATTTTCAAATGATTTTTTCTGTTTTAAATCTTTGAAAATTATAAGTTTTCTTGATTTCTTTAAAAAATTAAGTGGCGACTCTTTTCTAAGTATTTTTCTCAAATTGTTTTATACTTAGAACATTTCAAAAAGTGATTTTTCTAGAAATAGTCAAATTACGGCACAACACTCACTCGCCAGAATCAGATTCTTCAAAAAATACACTACATTTGGAGAATCTGACACGCACCCACTGATTTTTTTGAAGAGTTCGCGCAACATAGGTTGAAAGATACATTGTATGTTACATGAATCATAAAGTGATTTTTCGGGCAATAAAACTTCCAGTTGATACAGTGTTGTCATAGGAAGCTTACAACTTGGTTCTTTTGTTCCAGTACATAAATTGCACATTAATTTTTGTTTGTTATTCTCTACTTATCAATTATTGAGACTTAAATAGAAAAAAATTATATGTTGTTTGTTACTATTTTCATTCCATACTCTCTTCTGCAATACTTTTTAAATCAACCTCATATTTTTAGCATTTTTTACTTTTTTCTCTGTTATACATGCCTATTATATTAGATTTAATATATGATTTGAACTGTTAACTTTACAGAATTATCACTTCGTTGCGGTATTTGTTCGCTCCTGTGTTTCACTTTTCTCTCGGTGTGTGGTAAGTATTACTCAACTAATCTCTTATTTAAAATTATTACTATTATTTGCCAGATAATTATTTTGTGTAAAATTATTTTGATCCCAAAGATGTCAGGTAATATAAACCATAAAAATATGCATGCTTTTGAAAATTCAAATGCGGATAGAAATGCTAGGAGACGCGAATTATACAGATTGATGCCACCTGAGGAAAAAGAAATTCTTCTGGCACGTCGTCACGCAAAGAGAGCTGAAGGGAGAAAACATAACTTATCTGAAAATTCAATGAATAATGATTTGGATACTACATCATCTTCTAATTCCACCATTGTTTCTAATATAAAACATAAAAATGTGCATGCTTTTCAAAAATCAAATGAGGATAGAAATGCTAGGAGACGCGAATTATACAGATTGATGCCATCTAAAGAAAAAGAGATTCTTCTGGCACGTCGTCACGCAAAGAGAGCTGAAGGGAGAAAACATAACTTATCTGAAAATTCAATGAATAATGATTTGGATACTACATCATCTTCTAATTCCACCATTGTTTCTGTTGTACAAAGTTCTAATCTTATTATGAGAGAACCCATGTTGCTCCTATCAGAAATAGGTAGTACTATGCCAATCAGAATTAATTATATCAATTAAAAGAAGTATCAAATTGTCAATTTTGTAAAGCCAAAAATTTGAATATGAACCGCCTGCATTTAGTTGTAGCAATGGTTCTGTTCAATCAACTTCACATGAGATTCCAATAGAATTAAAGAACCTTTATCTGGAAAATATAGAACTATCAAAACATTTTAGAACTTACATTAGAACGTACAATAATATATTTGCTTTCACATCTCTTGGAGTAACTTATGACAAAGAATTAGCAAAAAGAAATAATGGTATTTATACTTTTTGGGTTCAAGGTCAGATGTATCATTTCATTAATGACTTGATTCCTACCGATAAAAAAGAAAAAAATCTTCAGTTATATTTCTTTGATAGTGAAAGTGAATTACGAAATCGAATGGCATGTTCAAATAAATTAAATGAGTATGTTGTGAGAACTTTGATGGAAATATTAAAAATTAATCCATACTCTGTGCTTTTAAAATCTTTAGTAGATGTTCCACAACTATCTGATTTTTATATTGCACTTAAGTGTGATTCTGGCTTAGATCAGCGTATATATAACTTACCAACAGTATCAGAAGTTGCAGGAATATGGGTAGAACAAGATATTACTAATTCTACTCCTACACCACATATTCGAATATATACAAAAAGTGATAAAAGTCAATTGGTAAATTATTATTACGGTTGTTATGATCCATTGCAATATCCATTGCTATTTCCATATGGTCAAGGTGGATGGCACTGTGGTGTTAAGAAAATTAAATGTTCTTCAAGAACATCAACACAAATATATTGCAAACAAGAACAACTACCAAGTATAAAAAATATGTGTTCAATAGATGGACTGCTTAACATGGAAGCCAAAGTTATGCTAAAAGAAAAGCACAAACGAGACGCTATTTCTTGTCGTGAATATTATTGTTACAAACTTCAAATAAGAGATGATGAAAATATAGTCTTGCATGCAGGAAGATTATTCCAACAATATGTAGTAGATGAATGGATAAAAATTGAAAGTCAACGATTAGACTTTGCTTCTTTTAATCAAGATTTAATTAGAACTGATGTGTTAGATGAAATTTTGGATGTTTTACGTAAGGGGGAAAGAGAATCTTCACATATAGGAAAACAACACATACTTCCACTTAGCTTTACTGGAGGTCCAAGAGATATGCGTAGACGGTATATGGATGCTATTGCATTAGTGCAACATTTTGGAAAACCTGATATATTTTTTACTATAACATGTAATCCTTCTTGGCCCGAAATAAAAGAAAAACTTATATCGACTGATGAGGTATAAAATAGGCCTGATCTGGTTAGTAGAGTGTTTGGGGCAAAAATAGAAGAATTGAAAAATGATATAATGAAAAGGCATATATTTGGTAAAGTTGCAGCATTTATGTATACAATAGAATTTCAAAAACGAGGACTTCCCCATGCTCATTTTCTTATTATACTAAATGAGAATTACAAATTACTAACTCCAGAAGCATATGATCGATTTGTATGTGCTGAAATACCAGATGAAAATATATATCCCTATTTATACTCACTTGTTACACAACACATGATGCATGGTCCTTGTGGTAAGTTGAATCCAACAAATTCTTGTATGAAAAAAAAAGGACGTTGTAAAAGTAAGTATCCTAAAGAGTTTGTAGAACAAACAACTAAAGGAAAAAATTCATACCCAATTTATAGAAGACGAAATACAGGAAAAAGTGTGAAAATTAGAGGACACTTTCTTGATAATTCATGGGTTGTTCCTTACCATCCATATTTACTTTGTAAATTCAACTGCCATATAAATGTAGAGATTTGTTCGGATATAAAAGTTGTTAAGTACATTTATAAATACATTTGCAAAGGACATGATAAAATAGCATTTCATATACAGACTAATGATGTAAACCTAGAGATAGATGAAATAAAAGAATATCAATCTGCTAGGTGGGTATCACCACCTGAAGCTGCATGGAGAATATTCGCTTTTCCTATTAGCAAAATGAGTCCAACTGTATATCATCTACAACTACATCTTGATGGACAACAACTTGTTTCCTTCAAAAGTACCGACAACATTAGTAAAATTGCAAGTAATCCCATGATAAGAAAAACAATGTTAACTGGGTTTTTTTTAATGAACAAATCAAACAAAGAAGTTATGGACCTAAATTTATTATATCGTGAATTTCCAGAACATTTTTTATGGTCAACATCAGATAAAATGTGGACACGTCGTAAACGAGGTCATGTTATTGGACGTGTAGTGACATGTCATCCAACCGAGGGAGAAAGATACTAGCTTAGACCTCTTTTAATGAATGTAAGAGGGCCAAAATCATATGAAGATTTGCGAACTGTAAATGGAGTACAATATAATTCATTTAGAGAAGCTGTAGAGAGAACTATTACTTTGTGATAATAATTTGGTAGAATGCATGTCTGAAGCTGCAAGTTATCAAATGCCATCCAGTTTAAGACAATTATTTGCTATGTTATTGATTTATTGTAATCCAACAAATCCTAGAGAATTATGGGAAATATTTGAAAGCCCAATGTCTGAAGATTTCAAAAAAAGTTCTAACATAAATGTAAGAGAAATACGTTATAAAGTATTAAATTGCATTAATGATGTTCTTCATTCAATGGGTCGTGACAGTAATGAATTTGAACTAATTTCAGAATATATCAAACCTTCATCAATAGCAAGAGAAGCTAAAGAAGTTCATTATGAAAGAAATATCATTGTTAGTGAGGAAGATTTATTATTAAAAATAAATTAAACATTGAACAGAGAAAGGCTTACGATATTATTCTTGATAGAGTATTGTCAAATAAATTTGGGGCATTCTTTATTGATGGTCCTGGTGGAACTGGTAAAAGTTTTTTATATCATGCTTTATTTGCTATAGTAAGACACAAGGGGTTTATAGCTTTAGCAACTGCAAGTTCTAGCGTTGCAACTTCACTTCTTCCCGGAGGTCGAACTGCTCATTCTCGATTTTAAATTTCTATTGATGTCAATGAAAATTTTACTTGCAATATTAGTAAACAAAGTTTGCTAGCATCTTTAATACGAGATGCACGATTAATTGTGTGGGACAAAATTTCAATGGCAAAAAAGAAAATGGTTGAAGCATTTGACTTACTTTTAAGAGATCTAATGGAAACTAATACATTATTTGGTGGTAAAATAGTTGTTTTTAGTGGTGATTTCAGACAAACTCTTCCTGTTGTTCGTAGTGGAAAAAAAGAAGATTTTAATCGTGAAAATTTATTGTGTTCTGAAATTTGGAATCAACTGGAAATATTATAGTTATCGAAGAATATGCGTGCAACTAAAGATCCTGAATTTTGTGAATATTTAATGAGAATTGGTGATGAAAAAGAAAAACAAATGACCATGGAAAAATTGAAATTCCTCATTCTCTCATTATTCCTTTTACTTCTGAAAAAGAATCTCTAAATCTTCTCTTTAGAAATACTTATCCTGATTTATACACATGTTGTACAAAAACTTCGTTTATTACTTCTTGTGTTATTGAATCCTTGTGAGGGTTTATGCAATGGGACACGGTTAATATGTAATGATTTTAAACCTCATGTTATTAGTGCAACAATATCTAGCGGTGATTTTAAAAATACACATGTATTTATTCCACGAATACCACTCATGACTTCAGAAGATGAAAAATTGCCTCTTCCTTTTAAGAGAACACAATTTCCTGTACGATTATGTTTTGCCATGACTATAAATAAAGCTCAAGGACAGACATTAGATTTTGTTGGTATATATTTACGCGAACCTGTCTTCTCTCATGGACAATTGTATGTTGCTTTATCAAGAGCAACAAGTTCTCACAATGTTAAAGTATTAATTAGACCACCTATAATTGATGAAAATGATGATCATTCAACATATAATGTTGTCTATAATGAAATTATTGAAAAGGCCTTTTCTTGAACTTTGTGCTTTAATTTGCAATGGTAAATCTCATATATATATTTTATTTTTTTTGTTTATGTATATTATAATATTGCTTTCATTATACATTTACCTTTAGCTTATCCTCTTATAATGTATTTTAATTGCAGATATTTCAACATGGCGGAAAGATATACCATCAATATGATCACTCCAACTACTAAAAATTGGACATGTAAGGTCCAAGTTGTTGATAAAAGTCGACCAAGGGACAACAAAGATAAAACCACAAAATACCAACTCTTAATTCTACAAGATGAAGAGGTATTTTATTTTTATTATTAATATATTATTGATTTTAAAAGCCTGACAAGATGAAGAGGTATTTATTTTTATTATTAATATATTATTGATTTTAAAAGCCTAACTTTAATTGAGTTAACCAAATAATCCATCATTTTATATTTTTACTTTAATAATATGAAAAATAATAAGATAACTTTTAAATTTTACACAACTAATCAAACTTTTTACAAATTCTTTTACAGGAGAATCAAGTTCAGGCCACTATTTTCAGTATTGATATAACATATTTTGAAAAAGAATTTGCTCCTTTCAAGACTTACTTGGTATCTATTGCATTTGTGAAAGAACCACTTCTTGGATATGAAAATCCACTTAACAAATTCATTTGGACACTCGATAAAAACACCATTGTTGAACCAGTTGAAGAGGTCAAACCTCCAGAGGATCCATTACCACCACCAACCCGACTAGCTGTTGCCACATTTGACACTTTTGAGTATCAACCCAAAGAATTTGAATTTGGTATTTATAAACAAATAAGAATGGAAGTTTGTCGAAACAGAATATTCCTAGGAGTTTCTTTATTGGTTCTTTTTGGTAGACATTATTCTGGTTTATGCTACATCCGTTGGTCTTCTCTACTTTCATGGTTTGAGTTGAAATTTAATTTCAAGTTGCTTTGGATTACCTTTTACATTGATAAACATATATATATACATATATATATATATATATATTTCTATATTGGAGCTTTGTATAATGTATATATGTTGAGGGATGCTACGTTGATTGTATAATTCAGTTTTGTTGTGCATAAAATACAACGAAATCCTTGTTCAACAGTTTTTAAGGGATTTCTTGCATTAATTCTTACCTCGTGGTGCTCTCGTGCATGTGCATGTCCATATACAGATAGACAAAGAACGAAAGGACTATGCAAAAGAAGTTTGGTATTAGGGAAAGATTGGTATTTTCAGTGGGTCTAGCTTTCTTATAACTTTTGTATGAACTACCTTATTACATGATGATGGTTGTACTTTTAGGAGTGTTATTGTTTGTTTTTGCAAAGATTGTCTTTTTCTTCTTCTTTTTGGTTTGTTTGTGCATCTTCCCCTCTCTTTTGTTTAAGTAATGTAATTGAATGCCTTGTCCCTTTGAATCATTCTGAAATAAAGGTTCAATTTTTATAAGGATTGATCTTCTTCCTAATTTCTTCCTGCCCTTTTTATTTTAGATAAATTAACTTCCCAATATTGTGGACATAGTCTGTTAAAGGGGAATATACTGCTTACCCTATTTGATTTATTTCCTCTGCTATGATTTTGTGTTATTTCTTAAAGATCAACATTGAATTTTGATCAACAGCTAATGATATCCAAGTTTATTGAGGTTCCTGGTAGATATTGAGTTCTTGTCATGGTGTATTTCTTTTTCATACCTACTTTGATTTGTTGTACTCGTAGGGATAAGATTTGCGATCACTCTGCCTCCCCTTAACCCACATGTTTGATTTCACTAGGTTGTTGTTTGAGTTTTTCCGTCTTTCCACGAAAATTTCATTTTTTATTTATTAATTAAGCAGTTTTAAACTAAGTTCTCGATAAGTAACTCTTACAAAGTTGGAAAAACCATGTTTGAGGTTTTATATCTTCTCCTTTATTAGTCTCTCATATGTTCATCTGCTTATGATATTGATAATAGTAAGTCGATCACCTTAGAACCAATACCAAAGATGTTTATGTTGCAGTCCATATTGTATGTAGTTGATCAATTTCACTGTCTTATATTCTGACTTTTATAGGACAAAAATGTTGGTATTTTTTTTATAATAATCTAATTTGAATTTTATTATTTATAATATAATGTTTTTACAATATCACATATCTTCTATAATTTTATTTTAATATTTGAAAACATCCTTCAGAGCATATGCAGGAAAAAACCAACAAAACTAACACTTTGGGAGGACTTTATTGATCATGAGGGTGTTAAACTTTTCAATCAACTTCATGATTACCCGATCATTCTTGCTAGGAGAATTGGGAAATCATCCTCAGGTAAAAGTGCAAATAAATTTATTTTTTTCTTTTTTGAAAAATAATATGACATGATGAAACTAAAATCACATATTCAAATGCACGTAGGAACGTCAAATAGATTCGTTGGTTTGACGAGCAAATTCAATACTACAATTGAAATCAATCCTCCATATCCACAGGCTGCTGAGTTAAGGACATGGTAATATACATTTTTATTTAATGCATCAGAATTTCAGAATATTTTAAGATATAAAACACATCTTTAATCTTATTACAATCACAAAGTTTTAAAATTTCACTTTTATTTCTTTGTTGGTTTGACGAGCAAATTCAATACAACAATTGAAATCAATCCTTCATATCCACAGGCTGCCGAATTAAGGACGTGGTAATATATATTTTTATTTAATGCATCGAAATTTCAGAATATTTTGAGATATAAAAAACATCTTTAATCTTACAATCACAAAGTTTTGAAATTTCACTTTTATTTCTTTTATTTTGGATGAGCTAATATTAATAATTTTTTGTATTTTTACTTGTTTATAGGATCAAAACAATTGAAACAAAGCTTGTTGCTTATAAGATGAAAAGTACAACTCTAATAGGCTCTATTATGTTGATTCCATTTGAGGATGAGGTTATATCTGTGGCTAACATCCAAGCAAAACCTCCGGTAAGAACAACAAGTATATTATTCTATTTTTCCATTTTTTTTTATTTTCAGTAAAAAATAATATTAGGTATATTGAATTTGAAGGGACAAGTATTTAATGTTGAGGCTGAATTGTCCCTTCCAAGTAAGGATCAACTCTTTAGTGTGTTAGCATGCTCAAATTGTAAGCAATTGTTCACAAGATATAATGTGTGAAGGGAAATCTACTGCACAAGTTGTCACCGATCCACACATCTTATTCCTAGGTATATTTGCTCTTCTACAAAATTAATAATAACTAATTAAGATTATTTATTTTGTTTGTTCAAAGAAATACATGTCTTACCTAACCATTATTTTTAAATTTTTTCATTAATTATCAAAACAGATGTCAATTTGAAGTTACTATTAAGGACAACAACGGTTTTGCAACAGCTATTGTTTCGGATGAAATTGCAGAGAAATTGTTGCACCTCACTTCAGAAGAAATTTATGAAATTTTCTTCGTCAAGGTACATATTACTTTTTTCGCACCAACTAATCACAAAGAACTTGTTGTGATTTTGTATTTTCATTGTTTCTTATTTCTTCTCTTCAACACAAGCTTGTAACAATTAAGGGAATGTACGATGAGAATGTTCTAACTCACTACTGTCTAAATGATTAGCACAAAAGCATGTTCAAAATTGAAATTTTTTCTTTTACCATCTTAATAAACTCGGTATGTCCTTTATAACAAGTGCTCTAGCAGGAGAGTCGCAATATACTGATGTGTTTGATGATACATTTCTGAAATCTTACTGCTCTCATTGACAAATAAGGATTGTAATAGTTGAGCACTTATGAAGTTATGGTAGTATATAATCGATTTATGATGATACACCAACCTCAAAGATATTTTTGAAAAGGTTAAGTTATAATATAGTAATAGATTTCCTTATGATCAAGTGAACATATGACTTCCTTAACTTGAAAAGGATACTATAGCTTTATAGGCTTAGAACTCTAGCATAAGAGAATTTCTAATAAAGATTTATTTTTTTATGTATCATATAAGTTGTCATGACCTTTATAGTTGAAGAACTTGAGCTCACAACTTTCAAACAATATCTCGTGAGTTCCTTATCAAATAACATAGAATGTTGTAGATAATAAGGGAATGGAAACTTACCTTCAATAGACAAATATCTCATGAATTAATTATTAATTACTTATTCTAAGATTACAAATCATATATTTATATTTCTATCTTATTATTTTATTTTATTATATATATATATATTTTTTTTTTTTTTATTATTTTTTTTATATAGAAATGTGAAGCCTTGGACGACCAAGGGCAATCACTTTCTTTAATTCTGTCAAAAATATACTATCTAACTTCTAAGAGTTTCAAATGAATGTATATATGATCATGTGAACATATGGGTTAATTTCAAAATTCATGATCCTTGCATATGCTATTGTTGTTGATCTTCTTTAATGGTAAAATTATCCAATCTCTTTCTATTTGTCTGTTCGCTTTATTTTCTAATTATTATATATATAAAATATAAAATATTAATGATTTTGTTATTATTAATCAAATTTTTTCATTTTTCAGAAAGAAACATTATTGCTCCAAAATGTGGAAGATCAATTGAACGGCAAGATATTCAACATTCAAATGAAAAGGCTATTCACAAAAAAATTGGATGCAATGCAAAAATTATCCATTTTGTCTTACCTGGAGAAACAAGATGTGATTCATAAACCAATGACATCTACGACAGTCAATGTTACAGATGCAAAAAAAGCGCACAATTGAACATCTTAGTTCAGGGAAAAAAGAATATCCAAGCATGGCAAACAAATATAATCCTTCCACCCACAAACATAGCATGGAAATGAAAAATCATCCCATGAAAAAGAATTAAAAGGTATTTGAATTATTTTGTACATTTTTTAAAACTTCATCTTTGCAATTGACTAATATAAATGGGATTGTATTTATTTTCTTTGACTTCGATTCAGTCTCTAGACACATTTTCTTTTATTGTTTTGAATTGCAGTTGGAACACTTTTTGTTGTGGTTCTTGAAGTGATTTTTTTGGAACTCTGTTGTTGCTGCCACTGGATGTTGTGTTTTGCAAGCTTTTGATGTTGCTATGTGGATGTCTTATGCCCTGTTCTTTTGTAGAAATTGAAAATATGTTCTCCTCTGGTAACAGGTTAGTTAAAAGTTATCTTTTTACAAGTACTCCATTTATCAACTTAAATGAAAATATATTCTTTTTGGTGTTATGATTATTATTATCGCTGAAAACTATTATGTTCATTTTTAGTTCCTAAAATATGATGTAACTTTCCTCTATTGATCTTGTTGAAATAACCACCTTAAACTGATAGAATCAAAAACTACAAACAAAATAACAGTTAGTAATTAAAAACTTGTGAAATCAAACCTATTTGGTAGAATTGTTTGCCTATTTTGATTTATATGACTATTAGACCAATCTCTTACAGTGATTTTCTCCTTTAGTTGATTTGTTTGAGTTTTCCTTATGGCTTACATTGATCATAGGAGAAAACTTTCGATTCTTCCTTTAAAGAGTCAAAATCAAGCGCTAGCTCAAAACTGTGCCTTTCTCAACTTCAGCCAATCAGTGTCTGTTGTATCTCCACCAATTTTTATAAATTTTTGTGACCCATATACTTTTGCCAACTTATCCTACACAAGTCAAATAATAAGCATATATGTGGCTGACAGCTTAAAATTAAGGAAGTCAAATTTATCAATGTTTAAATTTGCTCTTCATGTTAGTTACTGTTGCGGCTTGTATATATCAATGCAGTATGACATCTCTTTCGAGTAATGGTAATTAAAGCAACCACTTAAATAAATCTTTTTCCATCAATGAAGCTTCCCTTACAATTGTTTAGTATATTAAACTCTCATATTTTATACTCATTATTCATCCATATGTAAAAGCTATAACTTTCACATTTTTCTCTATGATATTTTAAGTTTCCAAGTTCCATTTATTGTGATCGCATTGCACTATGTGTAATTAGACAAGTTCTTATTGAAAACATTTAGTTGTGGCTTAGTTGGTTAGTTTCCTTCAATATCAACTCTTCTTACAATTTTATTATTGTGCATGTATGTAATATTGTCAAAATGAAAAAAAGGCTTACTATTGACACAATCACACCACTAACTAAACAGTGAACGTGCAAAATAATGTTTTTCCTTGTAAGTTTTGTTACTACGAACGCCTAAAGAAGAAACTCTTATTTTTAACATTTATTGTTCTAAAAAGGTGTGTGCACTTTTTGTTATATGTGTTGCTTTATGAAAATGTAGAGATGTGTGTTGCTTTTCAAAACCACCTTAAACAAGGAAATGAAGAAAGCAAAAGGCTTTGAAAAAGAAATTTTCAATTAATCTTGATATTATAATCCATGAAACTTTTACAATGTATTGGCTAGTAAAAGTTAGAATCTCTTTTCCCTGTGATAGTTCCATGCCTTGGTCTCTTCAAAAGAAAACAAAACATTTCTCATGCTACTAGAAAGGACTTCATGCATGGTAGGGCATATTGGAGTGGTGTTGATCAGTCATTAAGAAGTAAAAACGATAGTTTTGTTGAATTCGTAGTTCTTGGTGGCCTCACTGTTTTATTTTTACAAGTAAGCAATGTGTCATTTACTTTCAAGTTACGTTCAATAAAAATCATCTTTACGTAAATTATCATTGTTTCTATTGTCAGCTTATCTACTACAAAATGGATAACAACAACATTTCTTATGTTGTTGTTGGGAAGGAAAGAATATGTGAGTTTGTTGAGAGTTAAATGTCTTGGCCATGTGGTTTATAATGCTTCTGTTATTACCGTTACATTGTTTGCTGTTGTTTTTATTGCCTATATTGTCAGAGTTAGATTAAATTATTTATAAATCCTAGACTTGCTAACAGATATATCATGTGTTGTATAAACTATGTGATTCTGTGCTGACATTTAATCCCTCAATTTTAATGTAACAGGTGATTTTGATTTTAAAAAAATGGTCCAGAAGATCCAAGCATGAAAGATGCATCTACTTTTGTCTAATTTAAAATAGTACGTAAATGTATGTAATTAGCACTCCCACATATGAAAATATTAAAACTATGTAAATATCTCACTTTAACATTCACTAGTATGACATTCACATGAATATATAATGAACAAATTTGGCAGCTATAATGTGTTTAAATTAGTAATTTTTCTCATTGAAATATATTTTAGATCCATTATAAATTATACATTGGGACTGTGTTGTTGTTCCTGCCACTACTTTTCTGGAATGTACAGGGAAAGTAGCCACAATGTTTTCTGCCTAACATGTATTCGTATGAGCATAGCATGGCAAATATTAACAATTGAAGAGTATTTAGAAGACACATGTCTGCAGTAAAGTTGTTTCTGTAATGGGAGAAATTAGTTATATAATTACACTTTGAAGTTCATGTGTTTTAAGTCTATTAGATCTGACATTTGTAAAAGATACATATGGTTGTAAAGCAGCATAACCAATGCAATGATCTGTTAACTTTTACACTATATACTCTTATTATGTCATTTAACAACATGAGCCATTTATTTCAATTTTATGTCTCAATTCCCAGGCTGATGTCTTTATTCTTCTCTCAGAAGTCCCTTTTTGCCATTTATAACATGTAAATGTCCTGTGAAAAAAGTGTATTTAAGCAGCTTGTTCTTTCGCTTTCATTTCTAGACTCCCCTCGAAAATTTGGAACTTGTTCTAATAGTTTTTTAGTTTTCTTGTTTTTTTTCTTCTTTCTAAACTCTACATTTTTTATTTTATCATACCTATTCTGCCTGTGTAAAATTAATTATAGAAAGATGTTTCTATTTTAAAAAAATTATTCATTTTATTTTTAAAGAATAACGACAAACTGTGCTTTACAAGTAGATTTTCTGTCGTGCATTCAATATCTATGTAATAATAATCGATTGCCTTCTTATTATGTATCTATTGATAAACTTTGAATAAGGATACTAAATTGTGAATGTTTGCCCAACTTAATATTGAACTAATTGTTGAAACTTGAAAGAAAAATAATAGTGCCTCTCGCTTGTATCTTATTACATGTGGATTCTTTTATCGTGCAGATTAAGAAATGTAATTCGTTACTAAAATTATAGATATTGTATTTTTTGAAATTACAGTTATTTCAAAATATTTTTTACCATGTTTGATTTCAAATACATTTCATAGTAAATCAAACAGAAGTAAAATTATGATAAAATTTTAAACGTTGAGCCCGTGCTTAGCACGGACAACACTCATCTAGTATTAATAAAATAATAAATCCAACCCTGTGCCCAAAGTCACCTGAATATAGGTGACTAATTAGGCAAAATGTTAACTAGATTAGAAATTGTATGTATATTTTTTTTTATTTTTTTTTTAAAAAATTGTATGTATATTACCAGATGGACCACGTGTTTCCTCATATATATCTTCTTCTTTTTTTCAAAAAATAAACTAAAATTGAGATTAGGCGAGAAAAATTTAAGATGAGAAATTGAACTCTTTCACACGATAACCAAGTTAAGATAGTAAACTGAACATATTCTAAACAAATAAACATACCCATTATTTTATATATATATAATACACGTAATTATTTCACATCTCAATAAGTTTACTTTCAAAAACAAGTTCTACTTCCAAAAAAAGAAAACTTCATCAATGGAAGAAGGAAAGTCGAGAAGTTATAAAAAAAAAAAAAACTTCATCAATGGAAGAAGGAAAGTCGAGAAAGCTAGGTGGTTCTCTGAAAGTCCCTAACGTTCAAGAACTTGCAAAGCAACAACTAGCAGCCGTTCCACCGCGATATATACGTGATGATATTGAAAATCAATCATATTCTTCCATAGTAATATTGCCTCAAGTTCCAGTTATTGATATGAAAAAATTGCTGGAAATTGGAGATATTGATGATGATTCGGAGCTCGAGAGGCTTCATCTTGCTTGCAAAGAATGGGGATTTTTCCAGGTTTATATATCAAACACTGTTCATTTTTTATTTTATGTTACAGAAATGTTGGAGTTGCTTTATTTCGCCGTCAATAATATAACCACTTGCACCCGAAAACATTACTCTTATTAAATATAATAACTAGTGACATTCTTTTTGACCCGTTTCTGTTGAAACTACCCTAGCTAGGAAGAAACAAAATTTAACAATTTTTTTATAATCATTTCGTGTCCCATCTATTATTGTGTCGATCATATCTTTTAATTTAAAAATAAATTGATGTACCTTCGTGTCCCATGATGATATTGATTTTTTAAAAATACATGTGCAGTTGGTGAATCATGGAGTGAATTCATCATTGATGAAGAAAGTAAAATCGGAAATCAAAGCATTTTTCGATCTACCAATGGAAGAGAAGAAGAAATTTGAGCAAGAAGAAGGAGATCTCGAAGGATACGGGCAAGCTTTTGTTGTATCTGAAGAACAAAAGTTAGATTGGGCTGATATACTTTACATGATCACTCTCCCTACTCAGTTGAGAAAACCTCACTTGTTTCCAAAGCTTCCCGTCTCACTCAGGTAGGATAATATATAACTGAGTTTACGATTAAATATTTAGTGAATCTTTTTTCTACCTTATGCATACAATATGTAAATTCAAGGGATGAGTTGGAACAATACTCAACAGCACTGAAGGAACTTGCTATGAAAATTCTGTACGTAATGGCAAGAGCTTTAGGGATGAAAGCAGAGGATATGAATGTACTATTTGAACAAGACGGGACACAAATGATGAGAATAAATTATTATCCTCCTTGTCCTCAACCAGAGCGCGTAATGGGGTTATGCCATCACACTGATTCTGTTGGTTTAACCATACTCCTTCAGGTTAATGAAACTGAAGGTCTTCAAATTAAGAAAGATGGTGCTTGGATTCCGGTTCCATATTGTCCTGATGCCTTTGTTGTTAACATTGGAGACATTTTAGAGGTGAGAAATAAGTGTGTTTGGTATGACAGAAGTTAATTTGTGGGTCGGGAAATATAAAGCTCTGTCAATTTTGTTTTTGCAGATTGTGACAAATAGAATTTACAAGAGCATTGAACATCGAGCCATCGTTAATAAGGACAAGGAGAGGATCTCCATTGCTACATTTCTGAGCCCCAAATTGAATGGAGATTTAGGTCCAGCAGCTAGCCTCCTCACTCCCCAATCCCCTGCAAAATATAGGAGGATTGGAGTGGCAGATTATTTTAAAGGATTTTTTTCTCGAGAGCTCGTTGGAAAATCATACATAGATACTCTAAGGATTGGAGATGGAGATCATGGGAGCAATTGATCAATGTTGCATTTGGATACCAACAGCTTGTTTAATAATTTGGATGGATTTTTTTTAAGAATATAATATTTGAATAAATTGTGTCGTCTATTGTGATTAATAATATCCTCGTTGTCTGATTTTAATGTATCTTATCATATAATGACCAAGAATTTTATGGAAATGTCCTCAATATTAGAGGTGCAAATCGCAAATCACTCTATATAACATGTTTTTAGGATTTTGATTACTCCGTTTGTTTCAATTTAATTATGGAAGAAGTAGAAGTTAATTGATATGAAAAGATTGATCAACTCTAATGATTATGCTCCATGAGGAGTGTCATATTATGATTAATAAATATTTAATATATTAGATATTTTGTATTAATATTTAATTTAGTGTAGGAATAAAATGGTAATCTAACTTTGTATTTGAAGCTTTCCACTTTTAGTAATATATGATATATGATGATATGATGTTTTTTTTATTGAGAATAAAATGTTCTTTTGTTGTAGTATTATATTTGAGGCTACATTTTTTGAGCCCCAAATTGGATGGTGATTTAGGTCCAGCACCTAGTTTTCTCACTCCTCAATGCCCTGCACAATTTTGGAGGATTGGAGTTGCTGATTACAAACATATTCACTATGCATCGTTAGTTTAAAATCAATCATGAATATTATTTACCTTGTTAAACTTCGTGTCAAATCATAACTAAACAATTAAATTAAAACTCAGGAGTATATATGAAAAATAAAATTGATTTTTTTGAAGTACAAACCATCCTAGATTTTTAGTGGAGCTTTCGAAGTTTTTAGTATTTATTATGTCTAAGAAGGGTGTAAATGTTCTAGACAATTCTATTTATAATAAATCATAATATAATCTACATCTTGTAGTATCTAGAACCATCTTACACAACTCCTAAATAGGAGTGAACTTAGTTATTTGTTATCATTCCAAAGAAAACATCTCAAGCCAATTCTAGTGTATATAAAAGCATTGAGCACAGAGCAATTGTAAACTCAATAGTGTTTTATTTGTCTTTGGCAGATAGTAAGCAATGGTGTATATAAAAGCATTGAGCACAGAGCAATTGTAAACTCAAATAAAGAAAGGCTCTCTGCTGCAACATTCTCTATCTTCAACCTTGATTCCGAATTAGGACCTGCACACACAGCCTCATTGGACCGAATAATCCTCCAATTTTCCGAAGAGTTGTCGTGCGAAAATATTTACAGGATTATTTTGCACGAAAACTTGACGGAAAATCATACCTTGATGTCATGAAGTTAGAGGCCGGTAATGGAGAATCCTAGGTAGCATTTGATATATAAGTTACTCTTGCCATTGAAATTTGGAGTTCCTCTGTTTGATTACTATAAATAAGAGTACTCTTCATCAATTTCATTTTATGTGACGGTTTTTTATTTATTATGGAGTTAGCTAGCTAACCTCTAATTAATATTTCAACTTCTATGTAGGAACAGAATAATTAGTGTTTGAAAATGCCCACTAACTACTTTTGCTAATAGCTAATTTCATATTAGCTAACTATTTTTAAATTAATAAAAATTAAATAATTAGACTATAATAATAAATAATTAAGAAAAAATACTGTTAGTCACAAGTTTATTTTTTATGCTTCTAGTATGTTGTACTCATCCATGTTCTTCAGGATGCTAATGATGTGAACTCGGAAGTTTCTGAGAGGAAAACCAGTAAGTTTTAACAATTGAATAGCGTAGAATATTTAATTAGAGAGCAAATTTTTAATTGAAATAAAACTATATTAAAGATGATAAAAGGGAACCTGAGATATAAATTGTACAAAAAGTTGGATGAAAGGGATAATATATAAAAAACGGAAACTATGTAATACCTAAATTGAAACAGAATTAGATGTTGATTTTTGATAGTTTCAGCATTGCAGCATCTTCATCGAATTCGGAATTTCCTAATTGTGAAGATGGCGACAGAGTCAACAGTCAAATAGAGTTGCTGAACAGCTCCGGCGGCTATGTAAATATGGTACCGGACGATTATACAATGACAAAATGTATCTATCGCCACATATATAAAAATTAAAAATTTCCACTACTATGCTTTTGGAAGACATTGATTAAACCCAAACCCAAATTAAGAGTAATTTTTCAAGTTTGCAACAAGAGCAAATGGAGTCAACGCCGGAAAAATTGAACTTCGGAAATTCTCTGTTAGTATCAAGTGTTCAAGAGCTTGCCAAACAGCACCTAACCAATACTCCGTCCAGGTATGTCCGCCCACAACAAGAATCTCCGGTCATATCTTCCGGAGCATCAGTTCCTGTTATCATTCTTCAAAAGTTGATTTCAGGGGATTCCATGGATTCTGAGCTGCAAAAGCTTCACTCTGCTTGACAACAATGGGGTTTCCTACAGGTTTCATTTTCTTTGTAATTTTGTTTATTTATTCCGGTGTGTTTGTTACAAATGCATTTTATTTGCATTGAAAATGATTATTAATTGACTGACTGTTTAAGAAATTAACTCACATATTGTTGAATGTTAGGTTATAAACCATGGAGTGACACCTTCGATCCTGGAGGATTTCAAGAGAGAGGTTATTGATTTGTTCAAACTTCCAATGGAAGAAAAGAAGAAACTATGGCAACAGAAAGATAGCTTTGAAGGTTTCGGGCATATGTTTGTTGTATCGGAGAAGCAGAAGCTTGATTGGAGTGACATGTTTGGCATAATAACTCTTTCTCCTCATATCCGCAAAGTGAACTTGTTTCAGAAGTTGCCCTCGAAGCTCAGGTGCTCATCTTCATACTCTCTCCCAGGACATGCTTATTGTAACAAACCCAATAACAAGGCCAACACAATTCAAATTCAAACAACTGACAAATCTATTTCACTAGCTCGTAATTGGAATTACAAAGGAATTTAAGAACCAAATGGAAATTAAAGAACACCAGTAGAAGGATGGGATGAGAAGCAGAGACTCAAAGAAAGGGGATGAGAGGACTAGACATTTTTCTCAATAATTTGCATAATCCCTAACTCACATATCACTACCCTTTTTTATGGAACCGTTTCATGCCCACTACTCAACCCGGATTCCAAATTAACCTGGCCCTATTGCTCGTTCTCGGCCCAATAGCTCTTGTCAGCCCAATAACAACTTGTATGACATTAGTATCTACATTGGGCTGGACTCGGTTGATAACACTTACACAATCCCCTTACTCGATTGAGTGACAGTTTGAGAAATTAGCTTGTATATTGTTGAATGATAGGTTATAAACCATGGAGTGACATCTTCGATCCTGGAGGATTTCAAGAGAGAGGTTCTTGATTTGTTCAAACTTCCAATGGAAGAAAAGAAGAAACTACGGCAACAAGAAGACAGCTTTGAAGGTTTTGGGAATTCATTCGTTGTATCGGAGGAGCAGAAACTTGATTGGAATGACATGTTTGGCATAATGACTCTTCCTCTTCGTATCCGGAAAGTGGACTTGTTTCAGAAGTTGCCCTCGAATCTCAGGTGCCTGTCTCCTTTCTCTATTACTTTATTCCAGAGTTAATTACTTCAAGAGTTAAAAAGTGTCAAAATCACATCCAATTTCTTGAACTTCATATTTAGACTATTGAGAGTGTGAGTTTCAGGGGCATTATAGAAGCATACTCGAATGAAATCAAGAGCCTAGCAATGATCATCGTATGTCAATTGGCAAAGGCTTTAAGGATAGATGAAAATGAAATGAGAGAGCTATTCAGTGATGGTGTGCAGTCAATAAGGATGAATTATTATCCACCTTGCCCTGAGCCACACAAAACCATTGGCTTTAGCCCTCATTCTGATGCTGATGCCCTCACCATCCTTTTCCAGCTCGATGAAACTGAAGGTCTCCAAGTTCGAAAAGACGACATTTGGGTGCCTATAAAGCCCCTCCCAAATGCTTTGATTGTCAATATTGGCGATATGATGGAGGTAAATAACAACTTCTCTTGAAAGGACTTAATGTGGACTAAATATAAAGAAATAGTACTAATCGGTTGTTGACACCTAATTTTGACCCTCCACGATAAGAATTAGTTTGAGTAAAATGAGGGACAGTTGTTGACACCTAATTTTGACCCTCCATGAAAAAAATTAATTTGCGAGCTTCCTTAATTCCAAACGATTTGAAATAACTAATTTTATAAAAATTCAAAATATGTTTCAAGATGTTTTAAGAATTTTATTCACTTTTATAATATTTTAAATAACAAGTATGTTTTATAGTGTTACGTATGTAACTAATATATTTTATAAATACTTGAAAACTATCTTGAAAAAAAAGATTTCATTATTATTATTATTATTTTAATGTTAAACGCTTTATTAATCTAATTTAGTTTGAATTATAGCTATGTTGTTGAATTAGTTATTTTTATTCCGTTAAGATTAAGAAGCTCGCAAATTAATTTTTTATTGATTCGCCTTATTTAGTTTTTTTGGCCGAATTACCAACTAACCTCATTCCGGTTAAAAATGTTGATTCAATTTGGTTATGTTTGAATTAATTGCAAGACCGAGAGTGTGGGCCATTTTCGAGCATCCCACTTCAATACATCAGCAGCAATATGCCAACAATATTAATATTTTCCCAAAGCCAATTCCTTTTTCCAAGGGCAAACCACATAAATCCCACTAGTTTAGGTCTTAATTATTAAGATTCCCAATAGTTTCAAATATTACTTCATGTACCATATTTTATGCTTACGATACATGAGTCTGAATCCATGAGATACATGTATCTGCCGAATTTTAAAATTGAGATATAAAATTTATTTATTTAAATTAATTGTTTGGAACTAATTTCCTTAATTAGAGGAGTAATTGAGGATTTTCAAAATAAATAGATAATTAATTTCATTTTATTATTCTTTAAAATAGTAAATTCATTAATATTATTAATATAAGATAAAAACATGTATATCTTGGTAATGCAATTTGATTAATTTCAAATTATTACTCTTAAAATAATAAATTCATTAATTT
>NW_006239127.1:685077-685164 GCF_000226075.1 Solanum tuberosum
CCAACAAACTAAACACTTAGATACATGAGTGTCCTGCAAGTACATTCATATGTATCATAAAAGTATCTAGCATTGATTTTATGTATC
>NW_006239127.1:685901-720960 GCF_000226075.1 Solanum tuberosum
TTAGCTATTGTTGGAATGAAATTGTACGATGAAATTCTTGAATCATAAAGGAGGAGACATAATTGAGTGATAAATATGGGAGGGGAGAATTAAGAGATAGTGGTTGATTTGGAGTGAAAGAGTTAATTAAGCAGATAATTAATCAATCCTAGTTTTAAGATATGTGGGTATCTAATAATCTAATTGTATCTTCAAATAATATATTAATATATGGTATAAAATATTAAAAGTGGTAATATATGTAATTGTTTGAAAGTAAAGATAATATTAGTATATATAGTAGTGATGTATGTCTAATAAGGTAGTTTATCCTTTTTCCAATACAATGGCCCACTTCCAATTCCCATTCCCAATCCCACAATAATACCCAGCCCAAGATACACTACAATTCCATACGTACAACGGCCCACTCTCCACTCCAACCGACCCAGCCCATTACTCTCGACCCGGCCCACTTTTTATTCCTTCACAAGAACCCAGAAGCGGTGCCTTCACAGCGTGAACAACAATTCCCAGCAAAACGACATCAACAACGCCAAGAACGACATCAAAATTTGGTCAAATCCAGTGATCCTCCAAGTCCCAGCACGCGACGTCTTCGTGGAAGGCAACACGGCGTCTACGCGTGCAGTTCACGCCCGCATCGTCTCCTTCGTCCAGTACGATGGTACTGTTCCAATAAGATTTTTCGGCAAAAGAAAAGCATCGCAGCAGGACAAAGACACGCATTTCCCCTTTCCTCTTTTGGAATGGGGAGAAAATTGCAAGGAAAGGTGTCTCTCCTTAATTGTGAAAGAATTTTTGAAATTTGAATGGGGATAAGCCCTTTTCTGTCCGGATTTCTATTTGTTTCCCCCCATTCCGAACTCTAATCTCCTCCTATAAAGCATCTTTTTCTTTTAGTTTGAAAGGGGGACAAAAAATTTCCTTTTGCTAAGAAAGAGCATAGCGTAATAAAATAGCTACACATACGAAATACGTTCTGAAAAGGGAGAGAGATTTGATTCCAATCCGAGTGCCATTATTTTCTTTCGTTTACTTCCGTTTCCTCCAAGTCCCTTTGGATTTTAGATTCTGCTCAAGTTTTTTTTTTCGGTCGATCACTTGTATTTGGGTTTTGTGGCGGAAAATCGTGGTCATCAGCTTGTCTCGCCTTTGTTCGCTGCTCGAAAAAAGGTGAAATTTGCTCTGAGTCCTCTTGGACTCCATTTTTCTCCACTTCATATTTCGGATAAGCCATAAAGGCCCAAAATTTTATCGAGTCAACGGGGTCAATGAATTCGAAGAACAGGTCCTTCACAAATTGACAAACCGGGATTAGAGTTGATGCGGATTTTTATACACTAGGTGTATACGAAAAATGGGAAAAGGGATTCAAAAGACCTATTCCTTATTTTATAAGTTGAATTTTTTATTTTGGGGCCTAAGCCCTAGTTATTTTACTTATTATTGCCTCGCTAGAATTTATGACAGGTGGCAAGAATTGGGCCGAAGGCCCAAGATGAAAATGGGCCCAAATACTGGCCCAGGCGGACAGAAAAACCAGATTTGGGCCCGACTCTCTTTCCCTCTTTACTTTATTGTGTTCATTTTACTTGGTAGTATTTGTCGTTAATCTTAAGGCCGAAAAATTCAAATCCCCGAAAGAGGCCTATTTTGATTTAATAACTTAACTAAACCGATCAGCTCTTACAAAATTAAATAATAAGTTTACAAAATATTTTGCTTAGATAAGTATTTCTGCATTTTATTTTTCTCTTAAAATGGTCCTAACTAACAAATAGTTCAATTTTGCAAGTTAAACTAAGTTAAAATTATTTTAGCCAAATAATTAATTGTCGGATAACCGCATTAGCGGGTGTTCTAGGTGCTTTCAAACCCTTCCTAGAACACTAATATGAACCCCCGAACCCCCTTTATATTTTCAATTGATTCCCTGTTTTGATCTATTGAAAAAATAGTTTTATTGATTTTTCTTTAAAAATTAAATGGCGACTCTAAACCAATCTTTGTCTATTTTTTAAAACATCGGTTTACTTGGATTGGAAAATATTATATGTAATCTGTCTACGTGTGTTGTTTAACTTGGCAGATAGAGAGCAATGGTGTTTATAAGAGCATTGAGCACAGAGCAATTGTAAACTCAAACAAAGAGAGACTCTCAGTTGCAATGTTGTTTTTTCCTCTTCTTTTAGGAGGTGATAGAGGAGAAAAAGAAATTGGGGAATCAAGAAATTCAGCTCAAACATTAATGTAAGACATGCTAAGAAAGGCACCTTGAATGAAGTCTGTTGTGATCACTCAGGAGACATTTTTGTATTCATTGTATTAGACGAAAAAATTACTTTGTAAATAAGTTCCCATTGAAATAGTTTTCAGAAATTATTGAATTAATTTATACTGATGCTGTCGTGGCCAATCTTTTAGCCATTCTCAATATAACCATATCTCATGATCCTTTCTCAGGATTGAGAATCAAAGAGTGAATACGAATAACTCAGGATTCCTACACAAACACATTAAAAACATAGAAAAATTGTGCCTTTCTGATAGAAGTCAAGAAATGGCCATTTCATGAAAAAAAAAATGAAACAAAAGAACTCAGTATGGAAAAAAAGGAAAATACACTTATATTAAGAGAGGAGAAATCATTGAAGAGTGGTGAAGACCGGAAGAGCGAGGATTGAGCAGTGAAGTGTAGGATCTATTTATTTGTGCTTTTAGAAAAGTCTTTTTGTAATGTGTACTGTTATAAACAAGCTGAAGCTAGAAGTCAGTTATTATGAATAGTGAAACTTTGGTTGAGCTAGATTAACTAGATTAGAAGGTTATGAGTAGACACACTATAAATAGCATAGTGCCAATATTGTGTAAAGATACATTCATTTTTCATGAATAAAAGTTACAGTTTTCTCTCTAGTTCATTAGTGAATCCATAACCGTGTTTTACCATTGTTGAATCTCATCATGGTATCAGAGCCATCGATGATCTACTGATTATCTCTGCATTTTTTTCGATTCTCTACTTACAGTGACAACTTTCTCAAAAGGAATTGCATTGTTTGAGAAGTAGTTGAATCTATATTGTTTACGTTGTTGTGTAGTCATCAATGACGATCGGTGGAATGTCAAACTTTGATTCTACCATTCCTACAGCTGTAGGAAAAGAGTTTACAAGTGATTCTCATCATCCGCTGCACCTGCAAGCATGTGACACTCCAGGTAGCTCTCTTGTCTCTTTACAACTTACTGGATCTGAGAATTATTCTCTGTGGAGTAGATCAATGAAGATAGGTTTGCTAGGAAAAGGAAAAATAGGTTTTGTTGATGGTGCTAGCTCAAAGGATAAGTTTCCTGCTTCTCTACATGCTTTGTGGAAAAAATGTAATGCCATTGTTCTCTCATGGATCATGATCTCTGTTAGTCGAGAGCTTCTTAGTGGAATTGTCTATGCTAGTAATGCTCAACAAGTATGGACAGATCTCAAAGAGAGATTTGACAAAGTGGATGGCTCTCGTATATTCTATTGCACAAGGAAATTGCTACACTCAATCAAGGAGTCTCATTAGTTTCAGTCTATTTCTCCAAACTTAAAGAGTTGTGGATGGAATATGATTCACTCATACCGTGTCCTGGTTGTGCCTGTGATGTATCACAGACATATGCTGTTCATTTTGAGTACCAACGTTTAATGCAATTTCTTCTGGGTTTGAATGAATCCTACAACCAGTGTAAGAGCCAGATTATGATGATAGATCCATCTCCAAGTGTTAACAAGGTTTATTCTCTAGTGATTGCAGAAGAAACTCAGAGGATACTTGTCAAGGCTAATTCAGTTTCTGTTGGTGATGATTCCTCTAACACTAGGCACATGAATGAAGCTCTAGCATTCTTCAGTGGCAACAATCCAAATCACAACTTCTCTAGTTCCAGTGGATCAGGTGCTGGTGTCTCCAACTTCAGATCTAAGAAAAACTTCAATAGTCACATGTACTGTGATTATTGTAACTGGAAAGGCCATACAAGAGATCATTGCTATAAGCTTCATGGATATCCCTCTGACTGGAAGGGTAAGAAGAGGACAGGTCCTAACTCTGCTAATTTTGCATGATCCACTGCCAGTCCTGGTGGATCTTCAGGGCAGGCTTCTTCTGGTGGTAATAACTCTATTCCTGGTGGTGTTCCTGATGCTTTTATGACTAACATACAGCATTAACATTCACCACAACCACATCCTCACTTTTCTCACCAACAGTACATGCAAATTCTGCAACTCCTTGATCATGGAACTGGAAAGAATGACACAGATTCAACTGTGAGAACCACAAGTATATCCTCTACTGATAAGTGGATAGTTGATTTTGGTGCCTCCAAACACATGGTTCGTAATCTGCACATGTTATCTCATTACAAACCATTAACTCATTCACAAGAGGGAAGAGTGTATCTACATACTGGTAAACTTGCCACAGTCAGTTACATTGGATCATCTCAGATTCTAGGAGGAATTGAGATTACGAATGTCCTGCATATTCCTAAGTTTCAGTACAACTTACTCTCCGTGTCTAAAACTCACAAAGGAATTGAACTGTACTGTTCTTTTCTACCCTGACTTTTGCATTTTTCAGGACCTCTTCAATGGGGGAGTGAGGGGGATTGGCAAGTTGGAGAATGACATGTATGTGCTCACTACTGACTGTCAGTTGCAGTCACAAGGATCTCAACTACATGCAGTCTCACATCATGATCAATTCACTCCAGTCTTTACGTCTTGTTCTGTAGCTTCCGCATATCCTTCTAGAATAAATTTGTCAGTATGGCATAAAAGGCTTGGTCATGTACCTTTTACTACTCTAAAAAAGTTAAGTTGTTTCAAACATCTGCATTCTACTACAGATGATCTTTGTATTGTGTGCCCTTTGGCTAAACAATCTAGACTCTCTTTCCCTTTGAGTAATACTACTACTACTGCTTGTTTTCACACATTACATGTTGATGTTTGGGGTCCTTATAGAGTTCCAACTCATGATGGTAAAAGGTATATTTTAACTTTGGTTGATGATTACTCCAGATACATATGGTTGATATTATTGAACTATAAATCTGAGGTCATAGTAGCCTTAAGAAAGTTCTTGTTAATGATTGGCAATGTGTTTAGTGCATCAGTAAAGATTCTGAGGTCTGACAATGAGTGTGAATTCTTTAATTCACAAATGAATGAGTTACTCCAATCCCTAGGCATCCTGCACCAAAGTTTCTGCATCTACACACCTCAACAAAATGGTGTTGTAGAGAGGAAACATAGACATATCCTTGATGTTGCTAGGTCATTAAGGTTTCAGTCTAATATGCCTCTTAGGTTCTGGGGTGAGTGTGTTACCACTAGTGTCTATTTAATCAACAGGTTACCTTCTTCTATCCTTCAGGGCAAGACTCCTTATGACCTATTGTATCACACCTCTCCTTCTCTCACTCATCTTAGAGTCTTTGGTTGTCTGGTCTTTGCTTCTGAAGTGAGGAAAGCTGACAAATTTGCACCTAGGGCATTTCCTACTGTTTTTCTTGGTTACTCTACTCTCCAAAGGGTTACAACTCTTCTCCTTGCACACCAAAGAGTTCTTAGTCAGCAGGGATGTAGTCTTCCAAGAGGAGGTCTTCCCTTTCCAGCACAACACCTCATCTTGCTCTCCATTATTTCCAATTGTTCAGCTTACTTCAACTTCTATTGATTCTTCTTCTCCAGTTGAGTATACACCTACTGCTGCTCCTTCTAATTGTTCATCACATACACCTCCTGCTTCTTCTCCTGATTGTCCATCACACCCAGTGTCTCCTAGTTCTACTTCTTCTGAGGTTGTTCCTACAGTTGTTCTACCTGATACCACCCTATCTCTCAGAAGATCCTCTAGACTATATAGACCTCCTATCTGGCATCATGACTTTCTTCTTTCCAAACCCAAATCCTTTTGTCTCTACCCTTTATCAAATCATGTCAGTTATCATTGTCTGTCTACTAAGTATGGTGCTGCCTTAGCAGCATATTTTAGTATTTCAGAACCTACGTCCTTTCATAAAGCTTCTCTTGATCCTTTATGGGTTCAAGCTATGCTTGCTGAGATCACTGCTTTAGAAGAGAACAATACATGGAGTATCACTGATTTACCTCCAGGCAAATATCCCATTGGATGCAAGTGGGTTTATAAAGTGAAGTATTTGTCTTCAGGGGCTATTGAGCGGTACAAGGCCAGGTTAGTTGCTAAGGTTTTTAACCAGCAAGAAGGGTTGGACTACTCCGATACTTTTTCCCCTGTAGCTAAGATGGTTACAGTGAGGTTAGTTCTAGCTATAGAAGCTGCTAAGCAATGGCCTGTTTTCCAAATGGATGTCCATAATGCCTTTCTTCAAGGTGATCTTCTTGAGGATGTTTATATGGTTATTCCTCCTGGTTTTTGCAGACAGGGGGAGTCTGGCAAAGTCTGCAAATTGCATAAGTCACTTTATGGATTGAAACAGGCACCTAGACAATGGAACCTTAAATTGACTGAAGCATTACTACAGCTGGGATTTATTCAGAGTCACTATGATTATTCCCTATTCACTAGAATAGAGGGCAATGAGTTAATATTGGTCCTTGTATATGTAGATGATCTGTTAGTGACTGGGAGCTGCAGCAAGTTGATAGTTAAGACCAGAAATGATCTTAAACTCAGGTTCAAGATGAAGGATTTAGGAGAATTGAAGTTCTTCCTTGGAATTGAATTTGCCAGAACTAAGGAGGGATATATCATGAGCCAGCGCAAGTATGCTTTGGAACTTATCTCAGAAATGGGATTAAGTGGTGCCAAACCAGTCCATACACCACTGGATCCTAATATACGATTAACATCTATTGAGTATGATTCACATGTACAAGATACAGATACTACAACTAAAGACAAACCTTTGCTAGTTATTGGCAGATATCAAAGACTTGTAGGTAGATTACTATACCTAACAATGACCAGGGTGGATATTTCGTTTGCAGTACAAGTGTTAAGTCAGTATATGCATGCTCCTAAAGAATCCCAGATGGAAGCTGCACTAAGGGTATCAAGTATATAAAGTCATCACCTGGATTGGCCTGTTCATGCCTTGACAGAGTTCAGAGTTGTTAACAGTCTATTGTGACTCAACTGGGGTACCTGTTGCAAACAAGGAGGTCAGTTACTGGATACTTAGTGTAGGTTTGGTGATGCTCTTGTATCCTGGAAGTCAAAGAAACAAGAGACTGTAGCAAGAAGTTCTGCAGAAGCAGAGTTTAGAAGTATGGCATCTACAGTAGCTGAGATTACTTGGCTCATTGGCTTATATAGTGAACTGGGAGTGAAGATTAAGCAGCCAGTTGATCTATTTTGTGACAGCAAGGCTGCAATACAAATTGCAGCCAATCCTATTTTTCACGAGAGAACTAAACACTTTGATATTGACTGTTATTTTGTTAGAGAGAAGCTGGTTAACGGAATGATAAAAACTCACCATGTATCCACAAAAGAGCAGCTAGCAGACTTACTTACAAAGGGTCTATGGAAATTTTCACACTTGTATTTAATGTCCAAGCTGGGACTTAAAGACATATACCAGCCACCAACTTGAGGAGGGATGTTATAAACAAGTTGAAGCTAGAAGTCAGTTATTATGAATAGTGAAACTGGAAAGTTAGTTATAGAGTTTGTTACAGTGTTAGTTAAAGTTAACTCTGGTTGAGTTAGATTAACTAGATTAGAAGGTTATGAGTAGACACACTATAAATAGCATTGTGCCAATATTGTGTAAAGATACATTCATTTTTCATGAATAAAAGTTACAGTTTTCTCTCTAGTTCATTAGTGAATCCATAACCGTGTTTCACCATTGTTGAATCTCATCATGTACTGACAGAGAATTTTCAAAGAGACATACATCTTATCCTATACTCCCTCCGCCCCTATTTACTTGTTCACTTTTTCTTTTATAGTTGTTCCTAATTACTTGTCCATTTTGACAAATCAAAAAAGGACAAAAAATATTTTCCATGGTAAATTCATTATGTCAATAATTGTTTTCTTAATAGGTATACCAATTCAAAAGTGGACAAGTAATTAGAGACAAGGGAAGTATTAACAAATTAAATAAGTAAAGTTGTGATCGTCTGATTGAGTTCGAAAAAAAAATGAAGGAAGAGGAAAGCTAACTATCAAAATCAAAATCAACTGTCTCAAGGAAGTTCTTTTCTTAACCCAAAATTTCAATTTTAGTTTTTTTCTTTAACACAGTGTCATTGTAGACAGAGAATTGCCACCATAGTACATCACAAAGTAAGGAAATTCGAGAAGAAGACATGAATAAAACTATAGGTAAGAAATTATTGAAAATCTTCTGAGATCATCCCGTGCAGAATGGGAGTTGGTAACTTAAGGAGTGGCTTGATAAAATCAATTACTCCATGCTTATTCTAGAGAAGCCTTGTTGATAATGAAAGGTGTAATAGATATTTTCTATTTTGTGGATCTGAGGCAGCCACGTAATTAAAAGTACAAAATATCTTGAATGAAAATAATGTCCACCTCATGGTTTGCTTGAACAATTTGCCCTTTAAATGAACATTTATTTACAATAAAAAAAATGTCGGTGGTCGTCCTCCACTTCTCTTTTCTATATAGTAGAAATAGAAATATAACATACATCTTCAACCATCTCTTTATTATTTTTTGTTGTAATTTATTTGTTTAATATATTTTTATTAGTATAGACATTGTTAGTAAATATTTTTATTTATATAAAGAAAAAGAAACATAAATTAAGTAGGAAAAAAACAGAAGATAAATAATTAATTAAAGAGATGGACAGACGGGGTAAAATTTTGTACTTTATGGATATATTTTGTTAAATTGTTCATTAGGATCAAATTTGGATACATACCGTGTGGACAATTTATTTGTTTTTCTCTATTATTAATAAAAAAAATAAATCCAACCCCCAAAGTCACCTGAATATAGGTGACTAATTAGGCAAAACGTTAACTATGATTAGAAATTGTATGTATATTACCGAAAATTTTTACTATGTGTGAGGTATGCCAAATCATACTTGTATGAGGCATTATTTAACTGATAAAAGGACATGGATGGGACACATCTGCCATTTTTTTTGTTTTGTTTTACCCTTAGTTCAATATATTTTTTGTTTCCATTTTTTTGAATGTTTTTATCATTCTTAACTAATCTAATTAGTTTATGTTTTTTTCTTTTTTATGTAGTGAAGTTTGATTTATTTTTTTATGATCATTGTATAAGGTTTTAGTTTATTATATTAATATATACTTTTTCTATTCTATGTTATTTATTTATATTATAATAAATAGTTGTTTGTAATTAATTTTCAGTTTATAAAATCAAAGATATAAGTAACTTTTTTAATCCTAACAATTATTTTTTATTAAGAGTATAAATAAAATTTATAAAGTCGCTAATTATTTTTAAGGTATAGATTAATAAAATTATCATTTTTATTTATATTTTCCTAAGAATCATGTAAGGAAAGTATATAAACAAAATATTTATTAAATTTCACCTACTTTAAATTTCAGGAATAAAAAATATCGTATAAATTGACGGAAAGATTACGTATTTATGTAGGTGTTTATGGATATTTTTTATTTTTGAATTTCGTGAAAATAGTATCAAAACTTATGCAATTGTTTGTCAAGATCATTGCTGCTCTTTCCGTTATATTTTCTTATTGAAGAGTATATGATGGATTTAAGTGCTTTTGAAAACATGAAATTGTTGAGAGAAGAATAAAGGAATAAATTAATTTTATACCTTCTTTATTTTTCATATTAATAGTCTACTTTTTCTTTTACGAATTTCTTAAGAAATCATAAATAAAGATATGATCTTGAAGGCATGGTTGAAGATTTCTCTGTTTTGTAGATATTTTTTGCTAAGGTAATTTCCTATTCTGTAATTAGAAACACTGATTTAGGGCTTTAGGCTTTGTTGTCCTTTAGTGGACATGGGCTGATCTGGGCGTTTTTTACCCTTTTTGTTTAATAAGATGCGTCTGGCCTATCTTTAACTTAAAAAATATATATATTTGGGTTGTACTTTATGAACAAATTTGGATAAATACTAGATTGGACAATTGATATAGTTTTCCCTTTTATTAGTTTAAAAAAAAAAATTCAACCCGCCCAAAGTCACTTGATGCTAGGTGACTAATTAGGCAAGATATTGACTTGTGATAAAAAAACGTATATTTACCTGCCAGATGGATCACGTGTTTCCTTTTATATATCCTTTCATTCAAAAAATAAACTAAAATTGAGATAAGGCCAGATAAATTTAAGATGAGAAATCAAATTCTTTCATGATAACCAAATTCAGATAGTGAACGGAACATACTCTAGACAAATAAACATACCCATTTATTTTATTTATATATATATAATACACGTAATTATTTCACATCTCAATAAGTTTACTTTCAAAAACAAGTTCTACTTCCAAAAAAAGAAAACTTCATCAATGGAAGAAGGAAAGTCGAGAAAGCTAGGTGGTTCTCTGAAAGTCCCTAACGTTCAAGAACTTGCAAAGCAACAACTAGCAGCCGTTCCACCGCGATATATACGTGATGATATTGAAAATCAATCATATTCTTCCATAGTAATATTGCCTCAAGTTCCCGTTATTGATATGAAAAAATTGCTGGAAATTGGAGATATTGATGATGATTCGGAGCTCGAGAGGCTTCATCTTGCTTGCAAGAATGGGGATTTTTCCAGGTTTATATATCAAACACTGTTCATTTTTTGTTTTGATGTTACATAAATGTTGGAGTTGACTTATTTAGCCATCAACAATACAACCACTTGCACCCGAAAATCTATTATTGTATCGACCATATCTTTTAATTTTAAAATAAATTGGTGTACCTTCGTGTCCCACGATGATATCGATTTTTAAAAAAATACATGTGCAGTTGGTGAATCATGGTGTGAATTCATCATTGATGAAGAAAGTGAAATCGGAAATCAGAGCATTTTTCGATCTACCAATGGAAGAAAAGAAGAAATTTGAGCAAGAAGAAGGAGATCTCGAAGGATACGGGCAAGCATTTGTTGTATCTGAAGAACAAAAGTTAGATTGGGCTGACATACTTTACATGATCACTCTCCCTACTCATTTAAGAAAACCTCACTTGTTTCCAAAGCTTCCCGCCTCACTCAGGTACCATAATATATAACTCAGTTTACGATTAAATATTTAGTGAATCTTTTTTCTTTACAATATTTAATTTCTTGGACCTTCAAGGGATGCATTGGAACAATACTCAACAGCACTGAAGGAACTTGCTATGAAAATTCTGTACGTAATGGCAAGAGCTTTAGGGATGAAAGCAGAGGATATGAATGTACTATTTGAAGAAGACGGGACACAAATGATGAGAATAAATTATTACCCTCCTTGTCCTCAACCAGAGCGCGTAATGGGGTTATGCCCTCATACTGATGCTATTGGTCTAGCTATACTACTTCAGGTTAATGAAACGGAAGGTCTTCAAATTAAGAAAGATGGTGCTTGGATTCCGGTTCCATATCTTCCTGATGCCTTTGTTGTCAACATTGGAGATATTTTAGAGGTGAGAAATAAGTATATATGTATGGTGTAACGTAAGACATTTTTCAGCGTGGGAAAAGTTATTTTCTAGTGTTAGGTTATGAGAAAACGTAACTTCTCAATGTTGTCTTATGTGCAGATTGTGACAAATGGAATTTATAAGAGCACTGAACATCGAGCAATTGTGAATGAAGACAAAGACAGAATTTCGATTGCTACATTTTTGAGCCCCAAATTGGATGGAGATTTAGGTCCAGCTCCTAGCCTCCTCACTCCTCAATGCCCTGCAGAATTTAGGAGGATTGGAGTGGCTGATTACTTCAAGGGATATTTCTCTCGAGAGCTCATTGGAAAATCATATGTCGATTCTATAAGAATTAGAAATGGAGATGACGGAAGCAATTGATCAATGTTTGCATTTTATGCCGCTTGGATACCAACAGCTTGTTTGATTTGGATGGATTTGCTACTGTATTATTTTGTAAATGTATAATGTTTGAATAAATTGTTGCATTTGTTGTGGTTTAATAACATCATTATTGTTTGATTTTAATGTATCAAATCGTATATTAGCTACCTACATGGTTGAATGGAGCGATGTGTCCAAGTTCTGCATGCCCTGTGCTACTTGGAGAAGATGCTCAACATCTACTTCAGGGAAATGTTGTAAAAGCTTTAAGCTGTCAACAAAATCACCCCTAATTATTTTGATTTTAACACACATCAGCATAGCACAACAGATCCTCAATAGCATCTCCTGTAAATGAGACACGGAGTTGGATGAGAGTGTCTTATATATTAGATCAACCACGATATCCATACATATAAACACACATTATATATTGTAGTCCAAATTGGTCGGAGAAGTACCTGAAGGCCAAAGGGATTGCTGAGAAGCGTATCCCAGATCCTTAAGATGTGATGCAAGCTAAACTCCTGAGTAAGGAGCAGAGTGATCCACCTAAATGCATAGAATTGCGGGTTAACCTGAAATCAAAACGTTAGCTAGGACGACTGATATATATGTGAGCAATAACTTTAGCTATTTATAGCTGTGCTTAAGAAATAGGTTCACATTCACCTTTGTTTTAAATTCAAGATGGTGCCACAATTCCACATCATTAGTTTTCAATAACTCTGACAATTTCGAAAGAGTTGAGTGGATACCAAAAGAACCACAATCAAATTGTTGACAGAAGTGATCCACACAGCTACTCATTAGTATAACAAAACAGGAAAAAGTATCTGCTTCTAAATTTGCCTGCATAGCCGGAAAAAAAAACAAATGAAGCTTCTACTATTTACGAAAGAGTTGGCGAAGGCATGAATATAAACTGTAAGAGCAAATTTGAGGAAGACACTTACAGCAGTATGCTCATCATTATCGGTGCTGAAGACATAGTACAACGGGGCCAAGACCTCATTCATGCCTTGTACATAACTAATTGCAGGATTTAATTTCGCAAACAAAAGAAGAATATTTCTCATTGACTCCTGTAAAGCAAAACATAAATTCAAAAAGAAAAAAATATCACAGACGAAAATGTTAACATTAGGAGTTGAGAGATATAAGCAAAATGTTACCTTATTCTTCCTAGATAGTGATGAGTCTCCTGAGAAGAACTCTAAATCTGGATGAGTTCGCTGCAAATCACGGTCTATCTGCTCCGAAATTTCTGTAAACTACAAACACCACCGTTTGTTTTCATAAAAAAAAAGGTCTTCATGTGATGTAAAAGGTTGCAGAAGAACTCGCGGTGTAGTAAGTACTTGCCTCAAAGTACTGATGCCATATGCTAGTTTTACCTAAACTTAGTGGATGATCATCGTCTTTAGAAATGTTGTAGCGTTTAAGGGGCTCAATGACTCCGCTGCAAGTGTCGTGTCCAAGCAATATCATGCTTTTATCTTTTCGCCATGACAATTCTGACTGGCTAGATTAAAGAGTTCTATGAACAAGCCATAACAAAAGGGACCAGTTAAGACCATAACTTACAACGTTATGCAGCTTACAGGTTTTCGTAGAAACTCCTCTTTTAGCTTGTCATATTTCAATCGACTCTCGTTTAACTCCTTCTCCCATAAGTCTCGAGAAGTAGGTAAATATCCCAATAGTATCTGCAACTTATAATCATTAAAAAACAGAGTTATAATGCTTATACTAAAGCAATCAATTAGGGTAATTAATAACCTTCCAAATTGTTGCTCGCAAACTCCTTCCATCAGGAATACCTGAACTGGCAAGTCGTTGCAACTTCTCCAAATTAATCTCCTTTCGAGAAATCTGTTTTACAAACAACATCAATAATCAAAGAATGCGACAATGAAGTAGTGATCACCTCTAAGCAAAGAGTGGAAACAATGAAAATTGTGATTAACAGTCTCACCTCATATTCAAGATCAGATCGTTTTTCATCATCGTTGCAGGCGTGCAATACAATTGATCCCAAATTCCTATTTTTATTTTGGGGAAAACTTATAAGCTCATCATCAAAATCATAACATCGATCCTTAATCATCTGTTTCAGAGCAAAATCGCGAGTCAGATCAAATGTCTGTAATTCTTCACCAGATTCAATTTCTTCATAATTACTTTCTTCTCTACCATGATGGAAGCCATTGATCACTAAACCTCCAATCCTTTCAGGAAATACTACTAATTTCCTCGGTTTTTCTGGAACGTTGAGCTTGCTAATTTTAGGCATCATTGTCTCGAAAGCACGAATGAATCGAGGAAACAAGAGTTTCTGCTTCACTTCAGAAGAAAAAAAAAGATTTTCTTTTGAAGGATTTTGGTTTCCATCTTATTTTTCAGTGTTTTTCAGAGAGGGAGAGGAATGACAGTTAGCCGTTTGAATGGTAGGCGGCTTCTTTTCCTAAAAAAATAAAACCATAATAAGCTGAATTTTTTAAGTATGATAAAAAATTCTTTCATTTAAATAAGACAAATACATAAATATGTTTTTATTAACTTTGTCTTATTTCACATTTTTGCTCTCGTATGTGTACATAGAGACACTTAAACTTGTATAAAGTTGAATAAGTAAACACATGAGTCATATGTGCAACAATACACGTAGGACATCACGTAAGATACAAATCATGTAGGATGTGACATATAATGTGTATATATCTATTTGTTCAATTTTATACAATTTTAAGTGTCTACTTGTGTACATGCAAAGTTAGATGACATAAATGTGAGGTAATGCCAAGTTAAAAAACATATTCACGTATTATGTCTTTAAAGTATTAAATTTTTCTTTTTAATAAAATAGAAAAGATTTTCATTTCTCAATATTTTTGGAATTGAACAATGATATAATCATTGATTTTAAAGTTAAAATAGAGCAAAAGAGAAAATGCGTTGAATAACCATAAATCATGTTCTTGTGAATTGGTGATGTATGCTAATGAGAAAGTCCCAACCGTTTGTAAGAATAATTTCAATAACGATTTACTATTGTTTTTTCTGTCGTTTTCTTTTCTTATTGTTTCTCAATCTTGCTTTCAATGGTCAAATATAGTTGCTGAAACTGTTCCGGTAAATTTGGTACCTCACGATTAAACAATGGAAAATGGCATAAATAATTAAAAAATTAAAAATTATACTATTATATACTACTTATATGGTTTTGGAAGAGACTGATTAAACCCAAACCCAAATTAATAGAAATTTTTCAAGTTTGCAACAAAAGCAAATGGAGTCAACGCCGGGAAAATTATACTTTGGAAAATCTCTGTTAGTTCCAAGTGTTCAAGAGCTTGCCAAACAGATTCCGGCTAGGTATGTCCACCCAGAGCAAGAAACTCCAGTCATATCCACCGGAGCGTCGGTTCCAGTTCTCGATCTTCAAAAGTTGATATCAGGGGATTCCATGGATTCTGAGCTTCACTCTGCTTGCCAACAATGGGGTTTCCTCCAGGTTTCATTTTCTTCATTATTTTGTTTAATTATTTCGGTGTGGTTGGTAAGAAAGGATTTTATCGAAATACAGATCAACTATCAATTTTTCCTTTTCTGCCTATTTCAATGAATGAGGATTTTCAGGTAGGAAAAACAAATAACTGATAGTTGATGTGTGTTTTGAGAATAAAAATTAAATAATAAAATTGTGTTCTCTCTAATAGTTTAAGTTTTTCGATGAGATGGTCACACATTTCAACATGATATCAAAACAGACACATATATTAAAACTTATTTTCAACTTTCCTTTTTTATTTTTCCCTAAAAGAGGATTTAAATTTTAACTTCTCAACGATGAAGAATAATACTCTCTCTGTCCCAATTTATATGACTCTTTTATGTTTTGAGACTCAAACAGTTTAAGTTTGACCGGTAATTTGCGCATGAAATCTTCAATTTTTTTGGAATGAAATTTATATATTTGTAAACTATGTAAAAAGTACTCTGAGTCACAATAATTGATGATTCAAAATGTTTAAAAGATCTATGAAAAATTTACGGTCAAAGATAAATTTGTTTGACTCTTGAAATTCGAAAGGTGACATATAAAATAGGACGGAGGGAGTATTACATTAGCGTAATCCTTCTCATTTATTGGTCGTATGACCATTAGTTTTGAAAAATTACGCTTTGTTTTCTGGTAGAGAGCCTAGCTTTGTAATTGTGAAAAGGTTGTAGAATTTGCTAGTATATGGTTGAATGTTAGGTTATAAACCATGGAGTGACACCTTCGTTACTGGAGGACTTCAAGAGAGAGGTTATTGAATTGTTTAGTCTTCCAATGGAAGAAAAGAAGAAACTATGGCAACAGGAAGACAGCTTGGAAGGTTTTGGGAATGCATTTGTTGTATCAGAGGATCAGAAGCTTGATTGGAGTGATATGTTTGGAATAATGACTCTTCCTCCTCGTATCCGCAAAGTGGACTTGTTTCAGAATTTGCCCTCGAATCTCAGGTGCCTATCTTCTTATAACTGTTAAGATGTCCCACATCGGTAGAGGGATGAGAATTTGGTCTCCTTATATGGACTTGGACAAACCTCCCCTCATGAGCTAGCTTTTGGAGTTGAGTTAGCTCCAAGTGTCATATCTTAACATGGTATCAGAGTCAGACTTATCCCAATTTATTATTGTTCAGTGTTCCCAATTTATTATTATTCAGTATTCACGCTCCAATTGAGGTCTGGGCGTGCGGGGGAGTGTTAAAATGTCCCACATCGGTAGAGGGATGGGAATTTGGTCTCATTATCACCTTATGAGCTAGCTTTTGGGGTTGAGTTAGGCTCAAGTGTCATATCTTAATAATAACTATATTACTTTATTCCAGAGATCACTGAACTATTTGATATAAGTGAACAAAATTGCTTTTCTTTCTTTTGTATCAAAAAAGTCAAGAAAATATAAAACATATCTTTGGTCTCCTCATCTCTTAGTTAATATGTTTGTGTGTTTGAAATGTAGGGACATCTTGGAAGCATACTGCAAAGAAATCAAGAGCGTAGCAATGATTATTGTATGTCAATTGGCAAAGGCTTTAAGGATGGCTGAAAAAGAAACGCGAGATCTATTCAGTGATGGTATGCAGTCAATGAGGATGAATTATTATCCGCCTTGTCCCGAGCCAGACAGGGCAATTGGCTTAAGCTCTCATTCTGATCCTGGTGTCCTCACCATCCTTTTCCAGCTGAACGAAACTGAAGGTCTCCAAGTCCAAAAAGACGATATTTGGGTGCCCATAAAGCCCCTCCCAAACGCTTTGATTGTGAATGTTGGGGACATGATGGAGGTAAATATTCTACTATCATTGAAAATATTATTTAAAATATTATGTGCGTAAATGTGTTATCTGACTTGGCAGATATTGAGCAATGGTGTGTATAGGAGCATTGAGCACAGAGCAATTGTAAACTCAAACGAAGAACTGCTCTCTGTTGCGACATTCTATTACATGAACCTTGAATCCGAATTAGGACCTGCAAACAGCCTCACTGGACCACATAAACCTCCCATTTTCCGAAGAGTTTCCGTGCATAAATATTTACAAGACTTTTTTGCACGAAAACTTGACAGAAAGTCGAACCTTGATTTCATGAAGGTAGAGATGAGTGATGGAGAATCGTAGCATTTGATACACTTGTACAAGTTATTGTTTCTGTTGTAATTTTGGAGTGTTTACGTCCTTATTTTTCTGTTATGTCATAGTCTCTAACTTACTGTGCCCTTGCCTCAATAAATATATGATAGTCTTTGATTGAATATAAAATTTGAAAAAAGTGATTTTTGAAAATTGTAGTTCAAAACAAGTTAGTAATAAATATTAATATACATATAAATTGTAAGAGTAAAATAAAAATTATAAGTTAAGTACTTTCAGAATATAAAGTTAATAGTATTATTTTTTTTAGACAACTTAAAAAAAATATATCATCACATAAATTAGGATAAAATGGGCTATTTTGCATGCGGCTCATTGATTTTTACCTAATGATCTGAAAAGTCGTGCATATAGACTGATGAATGGTTATACAACGTTGATACTTATTACTACCTCAGTTCATTTTTATTTGTCATTGCTTGAGTTGACACACATTAAGAAAACAATTATTGATATAAGTATTTTACCTCACTAACTCTGCCAATTAATATTTAGTATTGAATCTTGAAAAATGATATGGAGAATAGTATTTAATGATAAGGGTAAAATATGAAGAAAAAAAAATTGTGTTTTCTTGATATGTCAAAAGTAACAGGTAAAAATCAAAATTTATTTTAGGAATAAGTGATGACAAGTAAAAGTGAACGGAGGGAGTATCTACAAGCTAAGTAGGAATGAATAGTCTTGTTGCCGTCCTACATATTTACCCACAATTAAAACGTTGTCAACGCACCAACAAGGGTTGTGGTGGAATAGTAAATATTCCTTCATCCTTAACTAGAGGTTTCGGAAGTGTTTTATCCCATAATGTGAAACTTTTCTGTGCGAATCCTGATTTAGTCAGACTTCAATGTGGATACAGGACATTGGGTGGGAAACCAAATAGAAAACGTAAGTACCATCAAGTTTTATTGACCACACACGTAATAATCTAATTAGATCCTCCTAGATCCATCATAAAATAGTCTTGCGTCGTTGTCCTACTTAATTACTACCAGTACTAATCAATAGTCTTGGGTCGTCCTACATATTTATCCAACAATAAATTAAAACGTTGTCAAGGCAACGCACCATAAAATCTTACGCAATAATCTTTCCATCCTAGTTAACGATTTTGCTAGAAAAAAAATAAAGTTGATGATGGAAGAAGCAAGGTCGAGAAAGCTAGGTGGTTCTTTGAAAGTTCCTAACGTTCAGGAAATGGCAAAACAACAACTAGCAGGTGTTCCGCCGCGATATATTCGTATTAATGATGACGAAAATCAATTGTATAATTCTTCCATATTATTGCCTCATCAATTAGCTCCAGTTATTGACATGGAAATAATTAAAGATGACGATGATACAGAGCTTAACAGGTTTCATCTTGCTTGCAAAGAATGGGGATTTTTCCAGGTTTCATAGATCAAACACTCTTCATTTTTGTTTCATGTTCCATAACTTTTTCTCACACTAACCTCAGTATTTAATAAGGCAATAGTAAAATATATCTCTAATTAAATTGCGCAGTTGGTGAATCATGGAGTGAGTTCATCATTGATGGAGAAAGTGAAGTCAGAAATCAGAGCATTTTTCGATCTACCAATGGAAGAGAAGAAGAAATTTGAGCAAGAAGATGGAGATGTCGAAGGATACGGGCAAGCCTTTGTTGTATCTGAAGAACAAAAGTTAGATTAGAGTGATATACTTTACATGATCACTCTCCCTACTCATTTGAGAAAACCTCACTTGTTTCCAAAGCTTCCCACCTCACTCAGGTACCATAATATATACTAATTGAGTTTACGATAGTGAATGTTTTTTTCTATAGAATATTTAAGTTCTTGGACCTTCAAGGGATGCATTGGAACAATACTCAACAGCTCTGAAGGAACTTGCTATGAAACTTCTGTACGTAATGGCAAGAGCTTTAGGGATGAAAGCAGAGGATATGAATGTACTATTTGAACAAGACGGGACACAAATGATGAGAATAAATTATTATCCTCCTTGTCCTCAACCAGAGCGAGTAATGGGGTTCTGCCATCACACTGATTCTGTTGGTTTAACCATACTCCTTCAGGTTAATGAAACTGAAGGTCTTCAAATTAAGAAAGATGGTGCTTGGATTCCGGTTCCATATCGTCCTGATGCCTTTGTTGTTAACATTGGAGACATTTTAGAGGTGAGAAATAAGCGTGTTTGGTATGACAGAAGTCAATTTGTGGGTCGGGAAATATAAAGCTCTGTCAATTTTGTTTTTGCAGATTGTGACAAATGGAATTTACAAGAGCATTGAACATCGAGCCATCGTTAATGAGGACAAGGAGAGGATCTCTATTGCTACATTTCTGAGCCCTAAATTGAATGGAGATTTAGGTCCAGCAGCTAGCCTCCTCACTCCTCAATCCCCTGCAAAATATAGGAGGATTGGAATGGCCGATTATTTTAAAGGATTTATTTCTCGAAAATCATACATAGATACTCTAAGGATTGGAAATGGATATGATGGGAGCAATTGATCAATGTTGCATTTGGATACCAACAGCTTGTTAAATAATTTGGATGGATTTTTTTTTTTTTAGAATATAATATTAGAATAAATTGTGTCGTCTGTTGTGATTAATAACATCCTCATTTTCTGATTTTAATGTATCTTATCGTATAATGACCAAGAATTTTACCTAAATGTCCTCAATATTTGACGGGCTAATCGCTTATCACTTTATATAACTTGTTTTTAGGATTTTGATTACTCCATTTGTTTCAATTTAATTACGGGAGAAGTAGAAGTTAATTGATATGAAAAGATTGATCAACTCTAATGATTATGACTCCGAGTGTCATATTTTGATTAATAAATATTTAATATATTAGATATTTTGTACTAATATTTAATTTAACATAGCAGTAAAATGGTAATCTAACTTTGTATTTGGAGCTTTCCACTTTAGTAATATATGATATATGACGATATGATGTGATGTGCTGTATATTTTATTGAGAATAAAATGTTCTTTTGTTGTAGTATTATATTGGTATGAAGGAAATATAAAATTTGAGGCTACATTTTTTGAGCCCCAAATTGGATGGTGATTTAGGTCCAGCACCTAGTTTTCTCACTCCTCAATGCCCTGCACAATTTTGGAGGATTGGAGTTGCTGATTACAAACATATTCACTGTCCATCTTTAGTTTAAAATCAATTTAGGAATATTATTTACCTGGTTAAACTTCATGTCAAATCATAACTAAACAATCAAATTAAAACTCAGGTGTATATATGAAAAATAAAATTGATTTTTTTGAAAGTACGAACCATCCTAGATTTTTAGTAGAGCTTTCTAAATTTTTAGTATTTATTATATATAAGAAGTGTGTAAATGTTCTAGACAATTCTATTTATAATAAATCATAATATAATCTACATCTTGTAGTATCTAGAGCCATCTTACACAACTTCTAATTAATAGGAGTGAACTTAGTAATTTGTTATCATTCCAAAGAAAACATCTCAAGCCAATTCTAGTTTTTTCATTACGAAGTTCTCTAATCCAAAATCCTCCTTTCTCCTTTTATAGCTTTTCTTCTTATTTATTTGGATCTTTCGATTCTAATTAAAGATCTTTGGCTAATCGTAGGTTTTCATGATTATATTTTTCTTTTGTTATTCTCTACCGTAAGAAAGACTTCATTCTATGGAAGAAGCAAGGTCGAAAACCTAGCTGGCTCTTTGAAAGTTCCTACTTTGAAGGATTTTTTTCTCGAGAGCTCGTTGGAAAATCATACATAGATACTCTAAAGATTGGAAATGGAGATCATGGGAGCAATTGATCAATCTTGCATTTTATTTTGAGTGTCAGAATAGTCATTTTTTAATGTAAAATTGAAATTTGAACGAAAGTACCCTACTTAAAATATAGAATTAAGAACTATGAGCATTTGAACATTTATCGATTCAAACTCCATGGATGTGTTATTTATTTTCACTGTGTTGGCGTGAAAAATCTCCATTATTGCTACGTTGTCTCGTACCTGAATTCTAGAATAGTTAAATATTTTTATAGAATACGTACTCGTGTCAAAAGATTGGGTTAAATATTAGTACATGGTGTGTTGCTGGTAAGAAATGACATGTATTTTGTGAAATTTATCAAAGTATGCTAAAGCTTGAAATGAACACCACGCTCATAATAAAAAAAATATTAGTACTTTAATAGCTTTTGAATTGATGAGTAATACTATTTGATAGTTGACATTAAAAATGGTCATTAATTTGCCGGTGCTATTCATAAATTTAATTCCAACTACTCATTTGTCACTCCTATCCACAATATATATGGTGATGTTACGTTCTTATTGACCACACACGCAATATATATATAATTAGATCCGTCCTAGTCAATAAGTATAGGATAATCAATTTGGGACGATCATAAAATAGTTGAGGAAACAAGTGTTAATATATCAATATAGTATAGCCATGGAAACACGTACGGGAGAACAGCTACAAGTTAATTACAAGAAAGTTCCTTCTGTCCAGGAAATGGCCAAGAACAAACTTGTGACCATTCCATCGCGATATGTACGCGACAATCAGGACCGTTCATTCGTTGCATCATCAAATAATAAGGAAGTTCCAGTAATTGATATGCAACGATTGATCAACTCTAGCGATCATGACTCCATGAATCTCGAGCTTAACAAGTTGCACTTTGCAGCCAAAGAATGGGGTTTCTTTCAGGTACTTTTAATTATTTACATGTTCGGTGAATAGTTTGTCGTAGATGTTGTATTTCTGTTTAAAAATCTATATATAATTACATTTTGCAGTTGATTAATCACGGAGTTAATTCTTTATTGGTGGAGAAGATGAAAAACGAGATTAAAGAATTATTCAATCTTCCATTGGAAGAGAAGAAGAAATTTGAACAATCGTCAGGGGAATTAGATGGATTTGGACAACACTTTGTTGTCTCTGATGAACAAAAGCTTGATTGGGCTGACCTCTTTTACTTGAAGACTGCACCTCCATACTTGCGGATGCCTATATTTTCCAAGCTTCCCCTTTCACTTAGGTACGTTATTTAACGTTCCTAATTATCGATCTACTAATCATCTAGTTCATAATATTTAAAAATTTATTACAAAATTTTTGTTGACTTTTTTTTACACAAACAAGAAAGAATTTTTTAATATATATTTAAGAAAAAGATAATGTTGACTTAGAATTGTGGGATTGTAAAAATCTTTTAGGAGAAACTATATGAAAGTAGTTAGGGTTTTATTTTAATTAACTAAATCTTAGCCATTAAATTAACCATATGCCATGTGTCAGTAATCCAAATAGGAACTTGGAGAAAATGGAGATCAAGAGCTGAATCCAAAGTATTAGGATTTGAAATATGATTTGGGAATAAGTAATTACTATTAAAAATTAATAAGCAAATAAATAAAAATATCTTTTCTTGATTTATATTAAAAATGACAAGTTGAAACGAAAATCTATTTTTAAAACATACAAAGTAAAAGTGAATAAAGAGAGTATTATCTAGAAAATATACATCCTTAATCCCATATTTTTGGACTTAATACTATGTAGAGAGACAATTGAAGAGTACTCAGAAGAAGCAAAGGAGCTAAGCATCAAAGTTTTGAAAATGTTGGGTAAAGCTTTGGGGATTGATGAAGAAGAAGTGAAGAGTCTTTTCGAAGAAGGAATGCAATCAATGAGGATGAATTATTATCCACCATGTCCACAACCAGAAAAAGTGATGGGACTTGCTCCTCATTCAGATGCAACAGGCCTTACAATACTTCTTCAAGTCAATGATATTCAAGGTCTTCAAATTAAAAAAGACGAAATTTGGATTTCCATTTTACCTCTTCCTAGAGCTTTCATAGTCAATGTTGGAGATGTTTTTGAGGTACATATATACTTCTCTCATTCTCTTCTCTTTAAAAAATTAAAGTTAAATTATTATAAAATATATAAAGGTGGATTTCTTTTTGCATAAATTAAATAGAAAATATTATCATAGAAATTGATACGGAGAGAACAATGGATGGAAAAATTCAATTTTCCCTACTTACTAATTTTACGTGAATATATATTTGACCGAGCGCAAAATTTTAGAAATAGAAAGACTATTTTGAACTTTTAAATCTCAAAGGGCATCATGACATCTTTGGTTATAAATCATGTTATGGAGAGTAAAATGATAAATTTAAGATTAATTTGTCTCCAAAAGCCGGAGGAAATTATCATTTTATAAGGACGAATTAAAAAGAAAAGTATATCACTATTAAATATGTGAATTCGAATATTTCCTAATAAAAATATTACTTTTAAAGAACTTTATTTTTGTTTCTTTTCTTTTAAAATCACTTTAAATAATAAATAAATAATACTAATAATTTTTTTATTCTTAATTTCATGATACTATCAATTGAAATGGAATAAATATATATTTTTGCCTCAGTAAATAACAATAAGATCATTTTTTGGATTAAACTATTGGCAGCGAGAATATTTTGAGATCAAACTACTAATCGAAAACATTTTTATTCAATTTCAAGCATTTTTTACTATTTTCCATCTGTTTTAATTAGTTTACTCTTTGAGCTTTACCTAAAGGTCTTAATTTTTGGCCAGATTTTCTCAAATGGAATTTACAAGAGCATAGAGCATAGATCAGTGGTGAGCTCAGAAAAAGAAAGGATTTCAGTAGCAACATTTCATAATTCAAGATTGGATGGTGAATTAGGTCCAGCTAATAGCCTTATTAATGCTCATAATCCACCAAAATTCAAAAAAATTGAAGCCACTGAATTTTATAAAGGATATCTCACACGTGAACTTGTTGGGAAATCATATGTGGACACCATGAGAATTAATTAGTAGTTGTATTATTGGTACCTACATAAAATCCTTCGATTATGAAAGGATTAAAACAAAATAAATAGCCCCCCCCCGCTTGATATAATATGTGATGAATAGATATAATTATAATATGCATTACATTGAAAATGCATAAGTTAAGGTAATTCCGACTTCAAATATATTATTGGCTAATTTGATTGGTAATTTGCATTTTTAGTATACATTTAATGAACAGACAACGACGACAACAACAATATCAAACAGTTTTCTCTTGTGCTAAAAGTTACTCTAATGATGGATCTTAGATTTTTTGTTTGATCAAGCTATCAAAAACTTCTTATTTTATAAAGTACTTTTGTTTAAAAAATAATTGAAAAAAATACTTTTTGAGAGAAATATGGTGGTTGACAGACGAGATTGATGGTGACAACTGACGCTTAATGATTGTGGTGGATGATTGTAATAACTTATGGGTGATGGTGATGAATAATTAGTGACAATGGTTGGCAATATATAAAGTATTGGTGATGGGTGGGTGGTGATAATGACCACTGATTATAAAGATTGACAATGATAATGGTTATTAGTGGTGGATGGGCATGTAATTGATAATAGTGGATGATAATTGTAAATAATGGCTAGTGACTATGATAACGACAACTGATTATAACGATCGACAATGATGATGTTATTAGCGGTGGATCATGGCATGTAATTGATCATAGTGGATGACAATCTATATTCTATACAGGGGCGGCTCAACGTAGTTGGGGGCCTAAAACGAAATTCCAATTCGAGGTCTAAAATATAAACAAATTTCGTATACACATTTATTCAAATTTTATTTCTATAAGCAATAAATTGACAAATCTATATATATATATATATAAAGGAGAATGTCAGACTTGCTTATGTGGCATGCCTCTAAGGCGAGTCCGGAGCCTATAGGGCAAAAAAAATGTCAAAAATTCCAAAAGGGCACATCACTTTTTATTCTAACCAAAAGGGCAAAATCACTGCCCTAGCAGCGATTTTGTCTAAAAAAAAATTTTCTTTTTTTTAATTAAAAATCACTGTCAAAGCAGCGATTTTGTAAAAAAGAAGAAAAAAAAAAAATTATTAAAAACCGCTGCCACAGCAGCGATTTTGTTAATTTTTTTTTATTATTATTATTAAAAATTGCTGCCATTGTAGAAAGAAAAAAAAAATTGTTGTGGCAGCGATTTTAAGTCAGAATTTTTTTTTTCCTTACACATCGCTGCAGGGGCAGCGTTTCTCATGCCGAGTGCTATTATTTTCATGCCTATTATTACTTATTAATAATATAAAAATGATAAACAAGACGACAGTATACTCAATAAAATTATTGAAGCATGAGGAAAATTGAATTATATATCATAAATAATAATAAAAGAATATTAAATTCAAGCCACAAATTAGATTTTGAAGAAAAAAAGTTTTTTTTTTTTTGAGAAAATATGCAGCGATTTTTATTTTTTGTTTTGTCAGAAGCCCTTTTTGGTTAATTTTTTTTTTGATGTGCCGTTTTAGTTTTTTTAAAGAAAAAAGCAGCGATTTTTAATAAAAATAAAAAATAAATTTTTCTACAAAATCGCTGCAGTGGCAGCGATTTTTAATAAAAAAAATAAAAAATTTTTTTAGACGAAATCGCTGTTGATGCAGCGATTTTGCCCTTTTGGTTAGAATAAAAAGTGATGTGCCCTTTTGGAATTTTTGACAATTTTTTTTGCCCTTTAGGCTCCGGACTCCCTCTAAGGCCACCATTCTTTTTTTGGCCTTTTTTTTCTTATTTAAATTAGTTTATTACTTAGATATATATTTACAAAGAACAAAATTCTTTATTACAAGAGAAATATGTTACTGGAGAGTTTAAAAGTTACACTGTTACGGAAGACTTAGAGACGTGTTCCGTTATCAAAAACCAAAAAGTTTCTGCCGTATTTATCTTACCCTCATTCCGTTACTCTCACATCTTCTATTTATTCCTTCTTTTTGGTTGTCTTCTCTTGTAGCTATGTCGTCCTTCCTCTAATCATTTCCTTCTCATTTCAATTCATATTTTATATAAAAGGAGCATACTCATGAATGGTGAAAAGATGAAAAGAAGACTAAAGAGTGATTTCAGTATATGAACAAAGATGCTTTCATCGATGGTCACTTGATATCAATGATCAATTTGTGGTAGTGAAATTTTTTCTTTATTGTATTGGAATTTCAAGTATATATATATATATATATTTTGTATAATATGTAATAGTACCATATAATTAGTTACTGTACTAAATTTCTTTGACTTGTACGTAATTGTTGAACCATTTATTTTTTTGTTTTCCCATCTGGTGTTCGAAGTTTGCATTGAAGCTCCGATTAAATTCAAATAGCACAGGATCCATCCGGGAGTACGGTGAAGCTCCCATAGAAACATATTATGCATCAACTTTTCGAGTCTCTTTGTTTTTTATAAAATATTCAGAAGGTGAAGTTCATCATTAATTTGATTTGTCTTTTAAGCTTGGCTAATAGTTTTTCCTTCTCAATTTGAGTATGTGATAATATTGGATATGTCAAGTTTGCATCAAAGTGTTAGTTCTAAGTTGATTGAATCTCGATCCACTGCAGAGGTAAAATGAGGCGTTATTGCACATATGTCATTGTTTATTTGTTATATTGTTCAAAAAAATTGTAAAATTACTGATCAATGAGATTATGAAAATTTTCGGACTGTTTCATTTTTTTGGTGAGCCTGTATTTATTGAAAAAGAAATTGTTAAATCAATTTGATCTCAAAAATAAAACAAACTACTTAGACGGCATAACTATATTGATTGGTAATTTCCTTTCATTTGTTATTAAAAATATGAAAGCATATATGATACTGAGGAGATGGATTTGGCTCATTTCCATTAAAATAATAATAATAATAAATCAAATCGGTGCCCACAAGAAGAGATTCAAGATGAGTTATACTTTTATTCACCCTTATTTATTTATATTCTTCTTATTTCTTCCTCACTTTTAAGTGAAACTATAATTTTTATGCTTAGTAGCATGGTAGTGCTGCTTTTGTGTATTTATATTATACAAATTTCATTTTGTTGGTAGATAGGTCTGCTTTCGTGTCATTTTATTACACATATATCATTTTGTTGGTAGAAACAATTATTTTAAACTAAATGTAGGGATTAATGTTTTTTTATTATCTTTATTTACTTATTTGTGTTAGTTTTTGTATTTTTCATTTTTCATCTATTACGTTTATATTTTTTTATATATAAAAAAGATTTTTTGTACGCAGACAAGTACACTAGAGAATGTGATGTGACATCTCTTTTGGCTTCCATTTTCATTTATACTTTCTCCTTTTTTCTTTATTTTTTTTCATTAAATAACTTATTAATAAAAAAAAATCAATCATATTTACTATTCTAATTATATCTTATAAGTTACAAAAAAAACCTCCATATATTTATCTTCTCTACTTAAATAACATGTCTCTTCAACTTCTTTTATAACTATTCTTATGGTTTGTCAAATCTATAAATACCAATTATCTATGGAGATGTTCAATGTTCATTTTCATTTTCTCATTCTTTTTTTTTTTTAGTTTAGTTTTTTCTCCTATTAAAAAAAATTATTCATCTTTTTCATCAATCATGTACTTAATAATGTTACGATATGACCTTCACTTTGATAAAGATGATAGATATATTCTTCAAAGATTCATGATAGAGATGTTTGGTATAAGTTCATCAAAATGAAGAAGCTAAGGAAGCTTAATTATCTTAGAAGATTCATCAAAAGAGATGCTCATATTAGTATAAAAGTTTGAATGGTTTTCAAACATTATGAAGATTTATTAATGTATTGTTCTGATTTCAATTAATATTAGTTTATTCTTTTTAAATTTTTTTTTTTTGATCAAATATATTAAATTTCCTTTTATTCAACAAAAATTAAATTATGAAACTCTACTAACCAACATATTAGAAAGTTCAAATAGCATTTATTATTAATTAACTTTGCTCTTCTTCTTCTTATTATGCGAATGAATGAGATGAAAAGTATCACATTTTTGTTTTTGTGTGTATCTATTAGTCAATTTCTAATTAATATTCTAAAAAAAATTCATGGTTGAAATGTATAATATTACCTATGGTACATTTTTCATAGGCCATAGCTATTGGATGTTGTTGCCCCTAAAAATATATGATATGGTCTATCATATTAGAAATCAATCACAAAATAAATAAGTCATCTTTTTAGTATTTTTAAAATTTTAATTAATAAGCAAATTATTTAATGAAAAGAAGGGAGAAATTTTTTTCATGTATGCATACATATATAATAAAAAGTTATTTTATCCTATAATAAATGTACATATGTGATTAGTGTGTATTTAATCTATAATTATTTAAAGCAAAAATTTTCTATCTGAATTTTCCACATTAAAGAATGAGTTATCTTTTGAATAATTATTATCATATATTAATTTTTTTTTTAGTGATGACTACAATAATAATTAGATTAATGTTATAAAACTCTTTCACTCCTCTGCATGTGTTAGGGACAAACATTGATTTAACTTTTGACATACTTTTCTACAACTTGACACTTCATGTACTCTAAAAAATTATATTTTGTCACTATGATAATCTTTATATAATCGAGTAGATAAGTAACAGGTAAATTACTAATGACATCGACTTTTAATAAATATACATTTTATTTTAAATTATGTGTTTCGATTCTTTTATTTTCTGGTGCAAAGTATAATCTCTGATGTAATGTTGTATAATCAACTTAATTTCTTTTTCTTGAGATATTTTTTATGTTTTTCTTCTTTTTATCGGCCATGTTAAGCGGAAATTAAAGTTTGAAATTATCTTTGAATAGACAATATCAAGACAGTGACTTGATTTGTATTGTTTTTTTATACACTTCTTATTGAAAAATAATCAATTAACAACATCAATTATTTTAAATATATATTTAATTTCGCGCGAAGCGCGAATGTGTACACTAGTATTGAATAAAGATAAGAGTTAAAACCATAGAATCTCATGAAGTTGATGACTTGATATACCTCATTTTAATATGCTTGTTATAATGCTTGAAGCTAAAATTTAAAAACAAATAAAAAAGCATTTGTAATTCACTTTGTTCAACACTTTTCATTATTAATTTTTATTTTTAACAAAGTACTAAAGATGTTAAAGTGGGTAAAATAATATGTTTTTAAAATATTATACTTTTAATCATAAATAATCAATTTTTTCTATAAATTTTTTAACAAATAATTTATTCTTGATAAAAAAATTTAACAAATAATTTTTCTATTAGTGTCCTTTTTTTCTCATTCTTTCTTTCTAATAGTGTAGTTTTTTTTTCTCTTTTAAAAAAATAAAAATTATTCTTCATCTTTTCCATAAGAAATCCTAGAAAAGATAGTGATAAATATGTTCTTCGCTTTGACGAAGATCAAAGATATATTCTTCAAGGATTCATTATAAAGAGATGTTCACATTAATTTAGTACAAGATCATCAAAATGAAGAAGGATTAATTATGTTGAAAGATTCATCAAGAGAGATGATCATATTAGTATAAAGTTTGAATGTTTTCAATAATTTAAAGATTCATTAATGTATTGTTTTGATTTCAATATTTTAAAATTTTGCCATGCTTGAAAGTATATTATCTATGGTACATTTCTTATAGCTATTACATATTGTTGTACTTAAAAATCTCATAGAGAAATGAAGTTACACCTCTCTTGGCCAAAGATTCTATTTATCTTTTTTCCACAATTTTCCATATTTTTCTACTTACTTATTATTGTACAAAAAATAAATATATCAATTACTGAGTTCTATTTATTGTGTTATACTTAAATGTCTGAAAAATTATTTACACTCATTATTATTCTTTGTTACAAAAAAATAAAAGTCTCAATATTTACTTTAATATTTCAAGATATTTGTCTATTTTTTTATTGTATTTTTTTTCCTCTTTCACTTTTGTATAACACAATGGAGTAATACATAAAGAGAAGAAGTTGATTTGCTTGCTTTCCTAATAAAACTTAAATACCCAACAAATGTTGAATAGTTCATGAGTTTTTTTTGGTCTTCATTTATTTTATTTTTTCCTTCTTTTATTTATTTAAAAATTCTTATCTCCATAACTTATACCTAATTGAACTTTTACTTTAATTAATATTATTAACTTTTTCTTTAAATTTTTATATTCATAACCCCCAACTATTTAATTTCAAAATTTAAGATACCTTATGATATTAATTTCTTCAACTTTGTCAATATAAATTCATATTTTTTTATTAGATTCTTACTCAAGATTATTATTTTTATTCCATATTTGAAATAGTGATTCTATATTATTGTTATAGTATCAGATTTATACTTTAGTTTGACTCCATGAAAAGGCTCTTGGATATGGATAGAAGGGGTGCGTAATAAAAGCTCAAAAATAATTGCATTGATTATATGATTTTTTATCATCTTTATTTTTGTGATTAAGGACTTGACAAAATTGTGTTGTTATTTTTCTCTTCTTACTTACTTTTTCATATGTTCTCTCTATTTATACTTTTTAAAATTTAGGTTCTTATAAATTTTTAATTTTACTAAATTACATTTTCATTTAGGCTCAAATTATTTATTTGTAACTTTGTCAGAACACAACTAACTACGCTAATAGTCGTTTAAATTTTATTACTCATGGCTAAAAAGAATGCATTGAAATACGAAATTCTTAGGTATTTCTTATTGTGAAGAACCATTTGAATTTGTTCATTTCTTCTACTTCTAAAGAATCACCAGAATAATATAAGATATATATGAAAAATTAGCAATAGAGGTTTATTTAGATTATAATGAAAAATAGAGAATAATAATTATTTAGAATATGATAATAAGAGAAAAAACAAGGACAAAGAAAGGATTAAATATCGAAGAAGAAATGAAATAGAAATATTTATCTCTATTTCCTCCTATTTTTAGTTTCATCATTTATTTTTTCGAACTAAAGGAAGATTCGGATAGTAAATTTATCATTTCACAAAAATAAGAAAAAAAAATCAAGTCCTTAAATATGTTTATCCGAATTTTATGTATTAACATCATAATATATAAAAAAAAATTCTTAATAAATTAGTCTTTTATTTTTGAAAAAAATTTGATAATAAAATGTAATTCACTTAAGCTCTAATTCTACAAAAATATTTGTATTGTGATTTTATCATTTTTCTTATTTCTATGATTGATTTTTTATTTTTTGTTTCATAATTATTTTTTAAAAATAAATCTACATATATATTTCATAATTGCACGAAGCGCGATCAAATTTCCTAGTTAATAATAACTGACAATAATTGTAACGGTGAACAGATAAAATTGATGAACTGATATTTTTCCCAACACATTGTCATAAATTTAGGGAAGGAAATATTGATCTACGCCCGCCTAACCCCCCAACCCAATGTCACATATTAGGCATGACATTATTTGACAGGCTTATTTGGGAAATAACTCATCTAGGTAATAATACTAGCCCAAACTCAACCCAAAAGTATATTGAGAAAAAGTTTAAATATGTCATTAAATTTTAAAAAATATTTATTTATGTCATTTGTTAAAAGTTAAATTCACCTAAGTTATTTTCGTGACACTCTGTGTTCAGTCGTGTCATTATTTATTAACGAAAAATATAATTGATTGTGACATATTATTTTTTACATGTGACCATTTTCCAAGCTTTACCTTTCACTTAGGTACGTAATCATATACAACATTGATACTTATTACCTTCGAGAAGTAATTACTAATAGTCTTGTCGCCGTCCTACATATTTTGCCAAAATTAAAACGTTGTCAAGACAATGCACCATCAAGTTTTATTAAATATTAACCACACACACAATAATCTTACTAGAACCTCCTAGTCAATAAGTATAGGATAATCAAATTGAACATTATAAATAGTGCAAATTCTAGGCATTAGATTGGCCACTAGACTTAGGCAGGCCTAGATCAATTTTACCACCCCCTAATTAATTAAGGACCCAAATAATTGACGTTTTGCGTTTATTTTTGTTGAAGGATACGTTTACAAAGCTTTATCAATTCCTAAAAATGTAGCAATATCGCCTAAACATTAAAGGATATTTTAGTATATTTTTAGTTTAAGATTATAAGATATAAAAGAATATTATTTAATTTCTTAAAGTTGATGCAAAGTCAAAATCAAACAAACCAAAATATCATTTGTACCCAGAGGCGAATCTAGGATTTTTCGAATATGGGTGCACCAAGAAAAATGTATTAAGTGGGAATTGATCTGAACATGGGCACCAAGAAAAATGCATTAAGTGGAATTGATCCTGAATCCTCAAAGTCAAAAGCTCAACATTTAACCATGTGGACCAACTAGACTTTTTATAGTACGGGTGCAAGAATATAATATTATACAAATGTTAGAAAATATATACATAAAATATCTAATTTTACGAAGAGACCACGGGTTCGGATGCCCTATTTTTTGCACCTAAATTCGCCATTGTTTGTACCTATCAAATGAATCTTTTAACACAAATATAAGGTCTAGTCAAAGTTACTGAGTTATGTCAAATCCATAGCCTAAGGCCGTGGCTCCGCCCTTGATGATAAGGGCATTTTTGTGTCAAAGAGCAGACAGAGCATAACTGCTCTGTTCTCAATAATTCAGCAACATTTTTTACCAATTCAAGAAATAGAAGATTGAAAGTTTATGGCATTTCTTAGCAGACTCATGGTTTTGAATATAACTAACTATAAGCGTAACTGTTCTTCTGCAACCTTTTACATCACATGTTAGTGAAAACTTACAAGATAACAAAAATACAAGGTTACAATTGAAAATAAATATGAGGAAAATAAATCTCTTCAGGTTGAGGCGCAGATATCTCGCTCTCTTTAAGGAGATTCAAGCCCATTGCAACAAATGTTTTCACCGATCCATCAGTAGTCCTTTTGACTTGTCCCCTCCAGGATACAACAACCTTCACAAAGTATAACTCAACAACTCTAGACAAGAGTTGAGTCCAAAGCTCCACAAAAAAGAACACCTCCCTTCAACTAATAAGAACTCTCTTTTTGACTAACTCTTTCACTCTATATTTTTCTTATGTGTTGTGTGTAACAAACCAAATGAAGACCACCACTATTTATACTACAAGAAGTCTTCCTAGCAATGAATAGGAAGATAATGGGCTAGTAAATAGTGAAGATAATGGTCTTAGGAGTTACATAGGTTACAAGGATAATGGAGAGTAAAGAATTGAATAATGAGAGGGGTAACCAATGCCTCTAACGTGTACTTGCACAACGGCCAACTTTCCAACGTTCACAGAAAGCAGCAAAGTGCATAAGCCTATGGTCATTAATTGACCACTAAGTAATGAGGCACAAATGCATGTAACTCCCACGTCCTCTATTCCATCTTCATGGCAGAATGGCTATACTAAGTTTTAACAAATCAATATACAAAATATGAATATTAAAATGTTAATAAATCAACAATCCCCCACTCATTTTAATTTAGATAAGAGAGTCCATCAGCTGAAGGAAGACTACTATGAATAATGAAGGTGTGCTCTGCATTGAACCTCCACTTAGTGAAACAATAATTTTTACTCCAGAGTCGTAGTGGTCTCAGACTTGAACTATGACTGCTTAAGGGAAATAAAATATCACTGCTCACACATAATAATCAAGGTGTTGACATGAGCTTTAAAGCCAGCACGTTATGGCCATGTGCTATCCTGGTTTCATGAGTGCTTTTGAGAATAAGCTCAATTCTCATAGAAAGCGACCTACTTCCACACATCACATAAGTGAAATCTGTCGAGAGTGCTCCTGTAAGCTTAACACTCCACTCATACGGGCTACAGATATTCATTAAGAGTTTTATCAACTCAACCTTCACAAACTATAGGAAACAATGCACTCACATCATAGGGAGGGAAATAAAAAGATAGTGCATTTTTCACAACAAGTCATCATATGATTAGTTTTTCCCTTTGAACCTGGTTATAGGATCTCTAGTCCCCATATTGGGTTTCCTCATATATGACTCAAGAATTTGTAGGCTTCAATCCCATCCCCTGCGATGTGCTCCAGACCTTTTCTCTTGTTAAGGCCTTAGTAAGAGGATCTGCAAGATTATCACAAGATTTGACATAATCAACATTAATGGTACCATTTGTCAAATATGATCTTACATTACTGTGTTTCCTCCTTATAGGTCTGGATTTACCGTTGTAATAACGGTTTTGAACTCTACCAATTGCAGCAGTGTTATCACAATGAATTAAAATAGGAGGAATTGGTTTTTCAAAATAAGGTATTTGAAAAAAAAAATCGCGTAA
>NW_006239127.1:721589-723641 GCF_000226075.1 Solanum tuberosum
GTGTCAATTTAGATTTTTTATGAGGCACATGATTCAACACATAACAAGCAGTTAAAATAGCTTCACCCCAAAAATTTAAAGGTGCATGTGACTCAATAAGCATGGCATTAGTCAATTCAACCAAAGTTCTATTTTTCCTTTCCGCTACTCCTTTAGATGAATGAGAGTAAGGAGGAGTAGTTTCATGAATTATTCCCAATGATCTAACAAAAGAATTAAACTCATTTGACTCATATTCACGGCCTCTATCACTTCTAATTCTTTTTATTTTTCTTCCAAACTGATTTTCAACTTCATGGAGATAAACTTTAAAGTTTTCAAAAGCATCACTTTTATTTTTCATCAAGTAAACATATGTAAACTTAGAAAAATCATCAATGAAAGTGATAAAATATCTATTACCTCCACGAGTTAAAATTCCACCAAGTTCACAAATATCAGTATGAACTAATTCTAACAAATCAGTTTTTCTTTGAACTTGTAAATGAGGCCTTTTAGTGATTTTGGCTTTACTACAAGCCTCACACTTTTCAAAATTCTTTTTAATCATTGGAATTAATCCTAAACTACTCATGATTCCAACATAACGGTCATTAATATGACACAAACGAGCATGCCAAAAATTGTTAGAAGAAAGCATGTAAACATAAGTAGAAGTTTTATTCATTTCAACATTCAATTTGAACATCCCATCACATGCATACCCCTTTCCCACAAAAATACCCTTCTTCACTATTACATATTGATCAGATTCAATAATCTGTTTAAAGCCTGCTTTATTAAGAAGAAAACTAGACATCAAATTTTTCCTCATAGAAGGAGTATAAAGTACATCTTTCAAAGTTAATACCCTTCCAGAAGTAAAACACAATTCGACATCTCCCTTTCCAAGCACTTGAGTAGTGTGAGCATCATCAAGCATGATGGTTTTGGGCTCCTCAAAATAAGTATATTTCTTAAACCAGTCTTTGTCATAACAGACATGACGGTTTGCACCAGAATCAGCCCACCATCCATCAACATTCTCAACCATGTTTATGTCGATAATCACCGCCACAAAAGGTTCTTCGGTAACGTTTGCCTGAGGGTTAGGACCACGTTTCCGGAATCTGCAAAATCGAGCAATATGCCCACTCTTGCCACAAACAAAGCATGGTCCCTTGTCTTGAACTTGTTGATTTTGTAATTGGATAGTTTCACCATTATTTTTCTTGGGAGGTCTACCATTATTTTTCTTGAATTTTTTCTTCTTAGGCTTCAAAGAAGTATTTTTGTGAGTTTCAGGAGTAGCATTATTTGAAGTAATTAAATTTACCTTCGTTGTGATGTTGCTCTCTTCTGTTTGTAAAAGTGCATCTTGGCCCCTAGCCTCTTCTTCCATGCGGATTTTCATTATCAAGGTTTCAAGGGAGGTTTCCTTTTGTTTGTGGCGCATAGTTTTTGAAATTCCTTCCAAGAAGGTGGAAGTTTATCTACTATGCCACAAACAATAAGGTTATCTCCAATTTTTACCTCCTCGGACCTTAGCTCTCCAACAATCATTATAAAGTCTTGAGCTTGGTCTACCATTGATTTGTTGCATTTGGAAACGAAAAAATCTACTAGCCGCATATTTTTTCGCTCCAGCCTCTTCGGTATCATACTTACTCTGCAACGCTTTCCAAATTTTCTTTGCACTAGAGTAAGTTCTATCATAAAAATTATCAGATAGACAATTAAGAATATAATACCGACACTTATAGGATTCACCATCGTATTTTTCCACTTTCTCTAGATTAGAAATAGTTTCATCATCATTCATAGAGGTGATATCTACTTTATTAGGATTCTTCTCAGTTAACACATAAGAAACATTGAGAAGACTCAAGTAGAAAAGTACTTTACCCTTCCATCTCTTAAAATGGTTACCATTGAACCGAAATGACTTGTTAAGGTCTCCCATCTTGAAATCCGCGGTTTTTTCAATTGTAGCCATGTTGAATCTCCTTAAAATTGTTAGTGAAAACTTACAAGATAACAAAAATACAAGATTACAATTGAAAATAAAAATGA
>NW_006239127.1:723678-727045 GCF_000226075.1 Solanum tuberosum
CTCTTTCACTCTATATTTTTCTTATGTGTTGTGTGTAACAAACCAAATGAAGACCACCACTATTTATACTACAAGAAGTCTTCCTAGCAATGAATAGGAAGATAATGGGCTAGTAAATAGTGAAGATAATGGTCTTAGGAGTTACATAGGTTACAAGGATAATGGAGAGTAAAGAATGGAATAATGAGAGGGGTAACCAATGCCTCTAACGTGTACTTGCACAACGGCCAACTTTCCAACGTTCACAGAAAGCAGCAAAGTGCATAAGCCTATGGTCATTAATTGACCACTAAGTAATGAGGCACAAATGCATGTAACTCCCACGTCCTCTATTCCATCTTCATGGCAGAATGGCTATACTAAGTTTTAACAAATTAATATACAAAATATTAATATTAAAATGCTAATAAACCAACATCACATGAGAAACTTCTTTTTATGAATGCAAATGGTGGTGTTTTGTTTCTAGTTTACAGAAATTTCGGAGCAGATAGACCATGATTTACAGCGAACTCATCCAGATATCCGTGTAGCAGTTGGTATTTGAGTGGAATAAAATGCAACATTGATCAATTGCTCTCATCATCTTCATTTCCAATCCTTACAGTATCTATGTATGATTTTCCAACGAGCTCTCGAGAAAAATATCCTTTAAAGTAATCGGCCACTCCAATCCTCCTATATTGTGCAGGGGATTGAAGAGTGAGGAGGCTAGCTGCTGGACCTAAATCTCCATCCAGTTTGGGGCTAAAAAATGTAGCAATGGAGATCCTCTCCTTGTCCTCATTAACGATGGCTCGATGTTCAATGCTCTTGTAAATTCCATTTGTCACAATCTGCAAAAACAAAATTGACGACAGAGCTTTACAAATTGACTTGTATCATACCAAACATACTTATTTCTCACCTCTAAAATGTCTCCAATGTTAACAACAAAGGCATCAGGACGATATGGAACCGGAATCCAAGCTCCATCTTTCTTAATTTGAAGACCTTCAGTTTCATTAACCTGAAGGAGTATGGCTAATAAAGCAATAGAATCAGTGTGAGGGCATATGCCCATTACGCGGTCTGGTTGAGGACAAGGAGGGTAATAATTTAGTCTCATCATTTGGGTCGCATCTTTTTCAAATAATACATTCAGTTCCTCTGCTTTCATCCCTAAAACTCTTGCCATCATGTACAGAATTTTCATTGCAAGCTCTTTGAGTGCTGTTGAGTATTGTTCCAACGCATCCCTTGACGGTCCAAGAATGTAAATATTGTATAGAAAAAATATTCACTAATCATAAACTCAGTTATATAAATATGGTACCTGAGTGAGGCGGGAAGCTTTGGAAACAAGTGAGGTTTTCTGAAATGAGTAGGGAGAGTGATCATGTAAAGCATGTCAGCCCAATCTAACTTTTGTTCTTCAGATACAACAAAGGCTTGCCCGTATCCTTCACTATCTCCTTCCTCTTGCTCAAATTTCTTCTTCTCTTCCATTGGTAGATTGAAAAATGCTTGGATTTCTGACTTCACTTTCTCCATCAATGATGAACTCACTCCGTGATTCACCAACTGCGTAATTTTACTAAACTATAACTTTATTTACTATGTTCTGAAACTTTAAATTTAACTTTATTAAATACTGAGGTTAGTATGTATGAGAAAAAGTTATGGAACATAAAACAAAAATGAAAGAGTGTTAGTTTGATCTATGAAACCTGGAAAAATCCCCATTCTTTGCAAGCAAGATGAAACCTGTTAAGCTCTGTTTCATCATCATCTTTAATTATTTCCATGTCAATAACTGGAGGTAATTGATGAGGCAATAATATGGAAGAATTATACAATTGATTTTCGTCATCATTATTACGAATATATCGCGGCGGAACACCTGATAGTTGTTGTTTTGCCAGCTCCTGAACGTTAGGAACTTTCAAAGAGCCACCTAACTTTCTCGACCTTGCTTCTTCCATCATCAACTTTATTTTTTTCCAGTAAATCAAAATCGTTAACTAGGATAGAAAGATTATTGTGTGTGTTGTCAATAAGATTTTATGGTACTTTGCCTTTGACAACGTTTTAATTAATTGATGGATAAATATGTAGGACGATACAAGATTATTTATAAGGGGAATTTTCATACATAACCACTATAATAAATTTAATTATGTTTCATATGTATAATTTGTATATTTACGTGCTATTGCTACAATTTAAACTGTCTCTTTGTATAATTTGCGGGTGAGTTTGTATAATTCGTGATACGTTTGTATAATTCAACTATTTTTGTATAAACTCGAACTAACGAATTTATACAAACACAAACATCTAAACTTTGTATAAACTCGAATTAACGAAGTTATACAATTATATTACACAAAGTTACATTATACAAAAGTTATACAAACGTGCAAATTATACAAACTAAAACAATGAGCTGCATAGTTATAGCTAAAAATAGGTCGCGAATTGTATTTAAGGCATACTGTAGCTATGTTAACTAATTAACTACTAATATATACGTGCTTATTCGCGTAATTTTCCCAAATTATTTAAAACTGAAATTTGAAATTCGACCTCTAAGTTTGTGTTAACGAATTTAAACTCACTCTATATATACACTAACTAAAAAAAATAAAATTACTTACATATAATATAATTTTTTGCTGAGGAGGCGAGGGCTTACCGAGCCTCCCAATATTTCACGAAATATTGACACGAAATAAATGCGCGCTAGCCAAATTATTTCAAATTCTCATTGACTTAATGGGATTTTTTTTTAAAATTTCATATTAAAATATTATTATTATTACTTTCTCGATTCAATTTAAATATTTGTGAACATAGCTACTTGACATTTTCCAATGAGAAATTATAATGGAAAAATAATGATTTGTCGTTTAATAGCCATGCCACAACTACATAGTAGCATTAAATATCCAGCTTTTGAAAAAAAAAATCTTGCCTAATTTTTTGGGGTAGAACTTAACCTAAATTTTGACTTTAGTTCTACATTTAACCATCTTTTATTTAAATTCAAAATAAAACTTCAATTATGACCTTAATACTTGCAAATTAGATGGTGCATAACTTTTGCTAATTTAAGATGGCATAATTAATTAAATCTTTAATAAAATGCATATATAGTCTATTTGCATGCACTTCGTTAATTATTTTTACATAATCTGAAAAGTGATATAGATTAATGAATGATTATACAATGATAGTCATTATTACTTACTTACCGTCCTATATATTTCCCCACCTATTAAAACCTCGCAGAGGCAAAGGACCACAAGTTTTATTGATCAACACGCAATAACCTAATTAGAAATTTGAAATATTTCTAAAAAAAAAAATTTTTTTTGGGGGGGGG
>NW_006239127.1:729556-786443 GCF_000226075.1 Solanum tuberosum
TGATAGAAAAATTAAAGATTTTTTTTCAAAAAAAAAAACATATCAATTTCTTTTTTACATTTTTTGGGGGATAGGCAGCTTGTGGTTGGGTGGTTGGGCGGAGGGGGTGGCGTAAGTGGTAAAAAATAAATTTAATTTTTTTTATAAAAAACCAATTGAAAAAAATTAATTCTTTTGAGGGGTTGGAGACAGGGTAGGGGGTGGGGTCAATGTGTGGCAAGAGATTTTGCTTCTGAAGCTTTTAACAGAATTCCTATTATTATACTATAATATGAATATTCATATTTATTCATATTATTAATTGGATAACACATTTTTATCCATTTATATTTTTGATCAGCAAATATTCGACTTGTCCCACTCGTTTGCCACTCCTATGATGAATACCATCAAGTTTTATCAACCACACACGCATGAATAATCTAATTAGATCATCCTATAGTCAATATGTATAGGATAATTAAATTGGGATTATAAAATAGTTGAGGAAACAAGTGTTAATAAATCAATATGGCCATGGAAACACATACAGGAGATCAGTTACAAGTTAATTACAAGAAAGTTCCTTCTGTCCAGGAAATGGCTAAGACGAAACTCGTGACCATTCCATCGCGATACATACGTGATAATCAGGACCCTTCAATTGCATCATCAAATTATAAAGAAGTTCCAGTAATTGATATGCAACGATTAATCAATGACTCCATGAATCTCGAGCTTAACAAGTTGCACATTGCAGCCAAAGAATGGGGTTTCTTTCAGGTACTTTTTTCGGTGAATTGATGAAAAGTTTGTTGTAGATCTTGTGTTTCTGTTTAAAAATTCATAATTATATTTTGCAGTTGATTAATCACGGAGTTAATTTTTCGATGATGGAGAAGATGAAAGACGAGATTAAAAAATTATTCAATCTTCCATTGGAAGAGAAGAAGAAATTTGAACAATCGTCAGGGGAATTAGATGGATTTGGACAGCTGTTCGTTGTCTCTGATGAACAAAAGCTTGACTGGGCTGACCTCTTTGTCTTGAAAACAGCACCGACATACTTGCGGAGGCCTATATTTTCCAAGCTTCCCCTTTCGCTTAGGTACGTAATTTAACGTCCTTTATCTACTAACGATCTACCATAATACTATTCAAAATGTTAACATACATATGACAATATTAATTTAGAGAAATTTTACTGTATGATAGAGAGACAATTGAAGAATACTCAAAAGAAGTGAATGAGCTAAGCATGAAAGTTTTGGAAATGTTGGGTAAAGCTTTGGGGATTGATGAAGAGGAAGTGAAGAGTGTTTTTGAAGAAGGAATGCAATCAATGAAGATGAATTATTATCCGCCATGTCCACAACCAGAAAAAGTGATGGGACTTTGCCCTCACTCAGATTCCTCTGGTTTAACAATCCTTCTTCAAGTCAATGAAATTGAAGGTCTTCAAATTAAAAAAGACGGAATTTGGATTCCCATTTTGCCCCTTCCTAATGCCTTTGTAGTCAATGTTGGAGATGCTTTGGAGGTACTAATTCCTCATTCTCTCATCATTTACTTTTTTTTCTCTTTCACTTTTCTCCTGTTTCAATTTATGTGATGACATTGAATAAGATAACTTGTAATTTGAAAAAGAAAAAGTCGTTTAGATATTTGTGTGATTATATATATTATTTCATTAAAGAAATTAAACTACATATAAAAATGAATTCCTTTTTGGACAAATTAAAAAGAAAATACTATCAAATGACAGAGGAAGTAATTGATGAAATGATTACTCGATTCAATCCATCCTATTTTATGTGAAGGTAAATGAGTGTAAAATTATAGGAAAAAAATATTTTAAACTATGTTGTCTTAAACTATATGTCATGATATCTTTATTCATAAATCATATCACGAAGAGTAATTAAAATTTAAAAAAATCAAGATTAAATTGTCTCCAAAAGAAGGAAGTTGTAATTTTATTAGAACGGATGAAAAAGAAAAGAGTATTAACATATGCTAAAATTGTCACGTAAAAGAGGTTAATAATATAGTAAACCTTTAGACTTCTGAATCTATTCATGGTCAGCTTCTAAATTCATTTGCTTTACGGAATTCAGTAAACAATATCCCAACAATATAATGTCCTTAAAACTTCGTGAAATTGATTAAAAATATCATTTATTAATAATTTGATTCAAAAATGTCTTATCATTAATAGTTTTGTCCAAAAATACTTTCACAATAGGTTGATTCAAAAATAACTCTTTGTTACTTAATGAGTTAAAAATGTCCTTTTTCAAATAAAAAAATTAGCATTTTTTTAAAAAAATAATACACATTCTATTCCTAATAAAAATTACTACTTTTTAAAGAACCTTATTTTTAAAAAAATCATTTTAATTAGTAAATAATTTTTTTATTCTTAATCTCATAATTTATCAATTAAAATGGAATAACTTTATGTATCTTTTTAATTGATAATATTGGTCATAGATGTAAGATCATAATAAACCCTTAATTAATTATCATTTAGATAACCATAAAAAAGTTCCGTATACAATAGTAAATATTTTATATCTTAATTTTCTCCCCATTGAATTGAAAAAGAATAAAGCATCTTGCTAATAAAAAATTATTATTAGGAAAACAATATGCTTACAAAGAAAAAGAATAATGTATTTAGTTTTTAAAAATAATATTTTTTTATCCATTGATAATAATACGAGATTTTTTTTTATCAAACTATTAGCGGGAAGAAAGCATTTTTAGATTGAACTGTTAACTAGAGACATTTTTATTCAATTTCAAGCATTTTTGACCATTTTCTATCTGTTTTATTTGGTTTATTCTTTGTGAGTTTTGTGTAAAGTTTTTTTTGCCAGATTTTCTCAAATGGAATTTACAAGAGTATAGAGCATAGATCAGTGGTAAACTCAGAAAGAGAAAGAATGTCAGTAGCAACATTTCAAAATCCAAGATTAGATGGTGAATTAGGTCCAGCTAATAGCCTTATTAATGCTCATAATCCACCAAAATTCAAAAAAATTGGAGTCGCTGAATTTTATAAAGGATATCTCACACGTGAATTTGTTGGGAAATCATACGTGGACACCATGAAAATTAATTAGTAGTTGAATTAATTGTACGTAAGTTAATCCTATCATTATGAAAGAATTAAAACAAAATAAACATCCCTTGATATAATACTCTCATATGTTCCTAATTACTTGTCTAATTTTTCTCTTTTACTTGTCCTTGTTTGCTTGTTCATTTTGACATATCAAGAAAAGACAAAAAAAAATTCTATTATATCCTCAATTAATTAATTTTGAAAAATATAGAACTTTTTGAAAATCTTAAATTTTTAATCCATCCAGGTAAAATAGTAAACTTATTAAGTCAAATCATTGTTTTCTTAATAGATATGTCAATTCAAAAGTAAATATGTAATTAGAGATGATGGCGTATGTGATATGTGTTTGAATATTAATATCATGAATAATATGCATTAAGGTAATTCCGACTTCAAATTTATTTATGTCTTTGGCTAATTCATTCGATAATTTGCACGCGTTTAGTATACATTTAAAGAACACACAACAACAACAACAACAACAATATCTAGCGGTTTTCTCTTTTGCTAAATGTTACATTAATGATGGAAGTTAGATTAACTGTTTGCCCAAGCTATCAAAAACATCTTATTTTTAGATGTATCTTTGTTAAAATTAATGATTTTTTAATAAATACTTTTTGAGAGAAGTATGGTGGTTGACAGTTGAGATTGATAGTTGTGGTGAATGATAGTAATAGTTTATGGTGGTGATGAATAATTAGCGAAGGTGGTTGGCAATACACTAAGTGATGGTTGATAGTGATGATTGTAAATGGTGGCTAGTGACTGTGATAACGACAACTGATTATAATGATTGACAATATGATGGTTGTGTGGTTATTGGTGATGGATGATGACATGTAATTGATAATAGTGGGAGACAGTGACGATAGTTCATAATGATTGATAATACTAGTAACGGTGAATAGATGAAATTGGTGAACTGCTATTTTTTAAAGTGATAAAATGAATGGAATTCTTAAACGTAAATTGTTTAGATCCTAACATAATGACATTATTGACAAATTTATTTGGAAAATGACACATCTAGGTAAAATACAAGCCCAAACACAACCCATAAATAGAGGAAAATAATTCAAATATGTCATCAAATTTTGAAAAAAAAATCAGTTATGCTATTTGTATAAATGTTGATTTCACCTATGTTATTGCCATGACACAAAGTGTTCAATCATGTTATTATTTATTAACGAAAAATATAACCGATTTTGACATACCCTTTTCTACACATGACCATTGATTGGAAATATTTGCAAGTTGATTGGGTTGAAATACGACTCAATTTTTTAACAAATTTTGATTTTATTTTGTTTTCTTATTCCTAATGTCCTGTTTTGCTCTTTGTAAATTATTTTAAAAAGTGACTTTTTAATAATTTTGTAGTGAAGCAAATATGTTGTGATGTAAATCATTAAAAAAGAAAAATCGTAGGATAAGGGGTAAGTCATAGCAAAGGATATACGTGCAAACCACAAATTTCTTTATACGTGTGTGGTTCATTTATGTGCAATTTGAATAGACATTTACGAATGAACAGTTATATAATGAGCAACTTTCACATATAGCAAACACAAAATTCATATTTGTATGCTATAGCAAAGTTTGCATAATTTGCGCTCCATAGCAAACATAAATATGTATATTTCGCTATACATATACAAAAGAAAGCAGTTGTATAATCTGCTTTGGTATACATATACAAAAAGATCAATTGTATAAAGTGAGAGAGGCGAGTGAGTGAGCGAGATCTGGGAGAGGGGAGAGAGGGGAACGAAAATATATGTTTATATACAATTTTCACGCATTTTATACATTTGCGTTTTTGTATAAAGTGAGAGAGGCGAGTGAGAGAGCGAGATCTGGGAGAGTGGCGAGCGAGATCTGGGAGAGGGGAGAGAGGGGAACGAAAATATATGTATATATACAATTTTCTCTCGCTTTATACAAACACAAACACACTTTATACACTTGTGTTTGTATAAAAACGAGAGAGGCGAGGGAGAGAACGAGAGTGGCAAGCGAGATTCACCAGGAGAGAGGTGAAATAGCAACAGTTTGCTATGCGGTACAATTAAATCAAAACTATATTTATAGCATTTAATTTGAATTAATAGTTTGCTATTATATACAATTTTCCCTTATATAATAGTGGTCCTTATAAATTATTATTCTCTTTGTTTTAATTTGTTTGTATCGTTTGGACTTGGCATATAATTTAAGAAAGTAAAAAAATACTTTTAATTTTTGTGTGTTTTAAACATGTCATGTGAAAAATTAAAATTAAAAAATTATCAAAAAAACAAAAAAAAAACACATTCTTTTTTAAATAGACCAAAAAAAAATAAGACAACTTCGCTGTCCCACATATATCTCATGTAACAAGGATATAAATAAATATATTTTTCTGGTGGTACATCTCTATATATATTCTGCTTTTGGTGTTTGTTTGTCCTAATTTTGCCAACTAATTGTGATAGTTTTATTGACCTCACACGCAATAATTTAATGAAATTGAGATACCATCGTAAAATAGTTGTGGACACAAGTGAAAGGAAATGGATCATAGAGTTAATATAATATCAAATTATTCAATATTGGAACGCCATAGACTTAAGCAGTTAAACATAAATGGAAGAAACTCGTAACGATTCTATCGCGATACTAAATTAATCTAGTACTATATATCAACAAAATATTTTAAAGAATATCATGTTGGAAGCCTCACCCCCAAATGGACCCTAAATTATTAAGTCAATCTCTAATTTTGTATTTAATTAGAGAATCCAAATTCTATATATGTAATACTTTTTTTTTAAAAAAAAAGCTAAAGAAAAATACTTCACATATATCACATAAGTAATTTTTTTAACGAGGGGTGAGAGTCTGCCTAAACTCCCAATACTTCACAGGTTAGGCATGGCATTTTTTATTTAAACATTTATTTTTGTTTTCTTACTCCTTATTTCCTGTCTTGCCTTAGTAAATTACAATGGGGGTGCAAATTGTAAATTACTTTATATATATATATAAGAGTTCGGAGCCAAAAGAATAAAAAAAAAATCTTCAAAAAGTATGAACGGCATATCATTTTTTAAAAAAACTAAAAGGGCGCAATCTCTCCTCAGAAGCGATATCCTTTACATATAATTAACTCCCTCTACTCCATTAATTTTTTTTATTAAAATTGCTGCCCAGCAACGATTTTGTCAGAAAAAAGTTTGTTTTTTCTAAAAAAAAAAAAAAAGCTACTCCAGCAACGATTTCTTAAAAAATTGATTATTTTTTCAAAAAATAAATTGGCCTCCCAGGGAATCGCTGTAGGGGCAGCAATTTTAATCATTTTTTTTTTAACAAAGTAAACTAAGTTAATTATGTGCAAAGGATGTTGCTCCCTCGAGAGCGATTTTGCCCTTTTAGTTTAAAAAAAAATTGATATGCCATTTATGTTTTTTGAGGGAAAAAAATTGTCCTTTTGACTCCAGACTCATATTTATAGTCTAGTTTGCGTGTAGCTCATTTATACGCAATTTGGGTAGCGACATCTGCTAATGAATGATTATATAATTGTGGTCCTTAATTAGTTATAAGTTACTCTCTTCATTTTAATTTGTTTGTATGATTTTGATTTTACATATAGTTTAAGAAAATAAAAAAGGACTTTTCAATTTTGTAGTGTAAAACATGTTATATGGAAATTAAAATTAAAAGGTTGTCAAAATGAAAAAAAAAACATTTATGTTTTAAATAGACTAATTTTTTTTAAAGAAAATAGGACAACCAAATTGAAACTGTCTCAATTGGACGAGAGAGAGTTGTTCGGATAGTAAGCACCCCTCACTTCCAACCCGAAGGTTGCGAGTTCGAGTCACCAAGGGAGCAAAAGGGGTGGGAGCTCCTAGAGAGGGTAAAAAAAATTTTGTTTCAATTGTCCCTTCGTTATGTATGATACGAAATAGGGTCAAAATTACCCTCGAACTATTCGAAATAACTCATATATACCCTTTATTTATTCTTGGATCAAAACTACCCTTGTTGTCTATGTTTTAGACCACAAATACCCTTAAAATGTTATCTTTGCCATATGTGCCGACATGATAGTCCACCTAGGCAGTCCAATGTGACAAAATTCCCTTCCTCTCAATTATGTTGTTCTTCCTTTGTTCATCTCTATCACAATTTTTTTTAGAAAAAATAATAATTTCTAAAATAGTATTTTCGTTGTTCTTGTTTGAGTTATTGTTCGGACTTTAAAATTCCAATTTTGAAGTGCGTTGAAGTACGTTTGAGATAATAGTTGTGTGTTGAATGATCGAGTTCATTGTTTGGGTTTTGATGTCATCAAATCTGAGGCTGAAAATTTAATTCTCAAGGTTGAAAGATGTTGAAAAACTGTTGAAGTCATTCTTTTTGTGTTGAAACTCAAAAATAGCTACTCATTTGAAAGCTTGTTGGTGAGAAATTTCTATCCTTTGTTGGGTTTTTGAAGTGCAAAAATTTGAAGAGATTTAACTGAATGTTACTAAAAAATTGCTTGGATATTGTGATTGAAGCTGAAATTGACGTTTAACAACTGATTTTTTGGTTAGAAGATTTGAATTGAAATCCCAAAAAAATATATGAAAGGGTTATTAAAAGCTTGAAAAATCTAAAAATCGATTTTGTGAATCTATGACTCCAAATCCCAAACAATGAACTCGATCCATCAACACGCAATTACAAACTTCAACATACTTTGAAATTGGAGTTCCAAACCCGAACAACAACTCAAACAAGAACAATGAAAGAATTGTACTCCCTCTGTCCCAATTTATGCGACTTACTTTCCTTTTTAGTCAGTTTAAAAAAGAATGACACATTTCTATATAAAGTAACAATTTAACTATAAAATGTCTATTTTACCCTTAGTGAAATGATTTACAGCCACACAAATTTATATCATTCATTTTGGACCACAAGTTTTAAAAGTCTTCATTTCTTCTTAAATTTCGTGCCGAGTCAAACTACCTCACATAAAATGGGACGGAGGGAGTACTTGATTTTATTTTTGTGATAGGGATGAACAAAAAAGAACAACATTATTGAGAGGAAGGTATTTTTGTCATGTTGGACTGTCTGGGTGGACTGTCATGTCAGCTCTAATGACAAAGATAACGTTTTAAGGATATTTGTGGTCCACAACATAGACGGCAAAGATAATTTTGATCCCAAATATAATTAAAGGGTATTGTTTACATCCCTACTTTATTCAAATAAGAAAAAACGTCGTGATGACTCAAAAATAGAATCAATTAAGTTGATTTTAAAAGAATTTCAAGAAAAAAGAGTTTTAAAAGAGTCACCACCTAAAAAACTAGGAAATCAATTAAAAAATGTCTACGAAACCAATAGATTCTAGGTTAAGGGGTTCAAGTGATTCCGAAGGGAAGGTGTTTAGGCATCCTTCGAAATCCACAATTGTGGTTCCCGACTGAATTCATTTTTTTTCAAATTGAGGAGGAGATAAAAATAATATACAAGTATAATAAACATGAAATATACACAAACAATAAAGTAAACAAGTAATATGAAAAACGACCTAGTGTTTGTCTATCGTTAACGAAAATATAATTCGAACTCCTTTCGAATAACTTCAATGGGAAGCGACTCCAGAATACCTATAAACACACTTAGTAAAAATATTAGTAATAAATAAACATAAATAAAAATAAATAACAACTTAAAATAAAAATCCGTCTTATATACATGGGAGGCTTTGGAAATCGATGATAATTTCTTCATCGGCCAATTTAACAAAACAAATAATATAAACTTAAGCTAAATTTCCGTCTTTTAAAATGGGGAGGCCTCGAAATCGACGGAGAGATTTTTTCATTAACCAATTAAGCTCGACATCTATTCAATATCAATTAATAACAGAAGGGCAAGATAATCAAACAAGTCGAAGTAATTGTTAATGGAGCAACAACAAAATGTAACAGTGAAATAAAAAAATAAATACAACAGATGCTATAAAATATGATAACTGGTCATTAAGAAATAACATAATAATAATAATAATAATAATAATAATAATAAAGTAAGGCCAGCCATCAGACAAAAACAGTCAAAAAATTATTTAAAAAATGCTAAAGCAAAGCAAAGATATGCTTTTGGTGGTACATGCATGTGTATTCTGCTTATGGTCTTTGTTTGTCCCATTTTTGCCCACCAATTGTACGGACTGTTTTGGTGGTACATGCACGTGTATAACCATACATAATCTATGTTTTTGGTGGTACACGCAATAATTTAATGACATTGAAATATCATGCAAAGTAGTTGTGACTTGTGGACACAAGTGAAAGGCAAGGGATCGTAGAGTTAATATAATATCAAATTATCAATATTGGAACGCCATAGAATTTAGCAGATAAACAAATATGGGAGAAATAGAAGTTCAGTACATGGAAGTTCCTTCTGTCGAGGAACTAGCCAAGAAGAAACTCGTGACGATTCCATCGCGATACGTACGTGATGATCAAGACCGTTCAATTGCAACATCAAATTATAAGCAAGTTCCAATAATTGATATGTAGAGCCGTCAATATGGGCTAGGCCTGTTGGGCCGGCCTGGCCTAACTCGGGATTTAATAGGGCAAGGCTAAGATTTTTGGAGCTCATTTAAGAAAAGGGTTTTTTAGCCCGGCCTGAATAAGTCTGCTGATTTGTGGGGCTTGCGAAATATAGGTAGGGCCGGCCCGTGGGCCAAATAAAAATAATTAAAAAAATTTAATATAATATTAAAATTTAAAATTAAAGAGAATCCAAACTCAAAATCTATTTAATATTTAACTAATGGAAACCGCATATAAATTACAGATGAAAATGAAGATGTTAAGACAACCTTGCCACAAGCTGATTCAGATATGCTTGATGAAGATGATCGTGAAGTGTTGGATACGCCATAGATTTCATGATGTGTTAGATACGCCATAAGTTTCATGATTTTTTTAAGGAGTTTATTTTTAACTTTTTTATGGTTGGAATATTGTCACATTTTTTGTGTTTTAATGTGACAAAACAATTAGGTTAATATTTCTATTTAGATTTTTATATTTTTATTTGAAAAAACCTTAATAAATATTATAAAAGATAATTTTATTTGTGGATTTGATTAACAGGGAGTAACATTAACATGATGTAATATTGTTTTGTCGATATTTATGATAATATTTTTAAATTATAATTTATAATTTGTTTAAATAATTATAAAAAAAAACATAATTTTAAAAAAAGTGGGCTGGCCTGGCAAGCTTGTAGCCCACGTACTTGTGGGTTGGGCCGACCGTTTTCTGGCCCACACCAAAAATGGGCTAGCCCGGCCTGACTCGTAAAATGTCAAATTATAAGCAAGTTCCAATAATTGATATGCAACGTCTTATAATTTAGGGGTGTACATGACCGGGTTGGTTCGGGTTTTCAAATATCAAATCAAACCATTTGTGTAAAAATTTTAAATTTATAAACCAAACCAAACTAATAAAATTCGGATTTTTTCGGGTTTTTCAAATACCAAACCATCGTGTCGAATTTTTAAACTTATAAATCAAACCAAACTAATAAACCTCGGATTTTTTCAGATTTTCGGATTTTTTCGGTAAAGTTTGCATACAAACATACAATTAACTTGTGCTCCAAATATTTCTTTAGTCCAACCAAAATACAATTATCTAAGGTGTTTCTTAAGAAAATAACACAAAATATGAGATGAGTACTGATGACACTAAAATATTTAATAAAAAATAATAATGAAATCATCATATAAAATAAATATTGCAACGTCATAATGAAAATGATCATAATTTAGAAGTACTAAATCATGCTAAAATAAGTTTAATAAGTATTAGTTACATTACTAATATTTAAGGAAAATTAAAATTAGATTATGTATTTTAATTGTCTAAACCAATGTAAAACTAAAGAACAAATATTCAATATTATTGTAGTGTTAAATTGATTTTCTTTTTGCATTAGTATTAATGTGGTTTTGGTTTAAGTTTTTATTATAATTATCAACATCTATGAACTATAATCTTCATTGGACCATTTCGAATTCTAAGTTTTAAACTTGAAATAATATATTAAAAGATAAAAAGTATGAAATAGTATAAGAAATATTTTTAAATTATATCAAAGTAAATATTTTTATGTATAAAATAAAATTTTAAAATTACATATATAATGTCGGGTTGGTTTGGTGTCGGGTTGATTTTCTTTAGTTAAAACCAAACCAACCCAAATATAGTCGGGTTTTTTTTTCAATACCAAACCAAGTCAAACCAAACCACTAGTCGAATTTTTTTATTGATCAACTCTAATGATCATCACTCCATGAATCTTGAGCTTAACAAGTTACACTTTGCAGCTAAAGATTGGGGTTTCTTCCAGGTACGTACATATTTTATTATTAACGAGTTTATTGCTTAAAAGTTCGTCAACTAAATAGATCAATAATATAATAGCAAAGATCAAGTGACTTTTCTGATACAAAACAGAAAATAATGTCTTTTATCAATTAAAAGAGCTTGTGTACGCTTAAGTTTAAACTTTTTAAATAAAATTATCATATACTTTAATATGATATCAATTTTCAAGATTGTTTGGTTCAAAACGTTAAAGCCCATTGGCCTTGAAGTAGTCCAAATAGGGGTCGGGCCGAAACGGACAATATATAGGTTGTATATGCATATTATTTATTTTGTCCTAATTTGTATGATACAATTTTTTTCCAGTTAATTTTAAAAAAAGTGTCAAAAAAACACATCTAAACTATTCTTTTTTTTTTATATATAGTTTTTTAACTAAATTATTGAGAATGTGAGTTTCCTATATAAGTTATCACTTATTAGTTTGAGAAACGCATCTCTCTCTCTTTATTACACTCTTATCATGGTGTGTACTACATCCTCTCTTTTATTTTCAAAAATCATGGACAAAGCATTCTATCTTAACAAAAAATAAAAACAATTATTAGTATTAGTTAAAATAATGGACAAAATTACATTCCACCTTAACAAAAAAAAAATTATTAGTATTAGTTAAAGTTAAAAATAAAAGTATAACTATCCAAAAAAAAATTATAAAAATAAAATGTAAAATATATTTCTCACCCCACTCCACCACTTCCTTTAACCCCCCCCCCCCCCCAACTTTTTTAGTTTTTTTTTTTAAAAAAAATTCCTTTTATAAAAGTTTTTTGAAAAATTCTTACTTCATCTGTCCCTATCCTTCAAATAATAATGTAGATATTATTTTATTTTTTAAAGAAAAAATAATTGTACCTCACCCCACCTAACCCTACGCTTTCAATTTTTTACTCGTTTTGTGTTATATATAATATTTTCCTAAAAATATATGTACATATTCAATACAAAACGAGAAAAATGTAAAAAAAATAATAGGAAGAGAAGCTTAGATGGTGTGTGGTAGAATTTATTTTTTAAAAAAATTATAACATTAATACTCCATCCTGTTAGGGTTTTGCCTTGATTTTCTTACCATAGTTTAAGATTTATTTTTCCTTAAAGAAAAAAAAAACATTACCATAAATGTTTTTACTTTTCTTGAAAGGAAAATATAATATTATTTTATATTTGATTTATTCTCTCCTTTTAGGACTCCTTTTCTAGTAGGAAAGGTTTTAGGACTCTATAAATATAGGTTTGTTTCTTCTAACACAATAACAATAACATCCACAATGTAGACGTTTAAGAGTCTTGTTTATGGGGAGATTTATTCTCTCTAAAGTTTCAATGTTTTTCTTTAAAATTAGTTTTGATATAATAATATTTTGATTTTTAGTATAAGTTTTTGTCATCTGATATATCAACCATATGATTTGCAAATTATAAGCTTCCGCGTGACGCCCTATTCACCCTTCATAACCCAACACATCCGTCCCATTTTATATGTCACATTTTTACTTTGCACTTGCATTAAGAAATGATGTAACTTTACCCTTCTACCCTCATTTAATTTTTTTGGAACTCAAGTTTTCAATCAATGAATATGAATTAATTTATTTTGATTAATTAATTTAACCAATGAACATGAATCATTTATTTAACTTTTCTAAGTTGGGCAAATGTATATTTTCAAGGCTAATAATTCACAAGGGTAAAAAAGGAACAATATGGTAATTTATGCATTGATTTTATGAAATGACAAGTATTATGGAGCAACTATTTATAGAAAGGGATGACATATAAAATGGGACGGAGGGAGTATCAATTTTTTTTGGAAGGAGTTGGGAAGGGGGTGAAGTCTGGATTTTTTTAAAAATATTTTTATTAAAGAAATTTAAATAATAAAAGGATGGGGGATTGTCATGGCTTGGGTGGGGGTGGGAATGAGAAAAATATTTTAAATTTTATCTTTTAAAAGATAATTATTTTTTTAAAAAAATGTTTTTTTTCATGGATAGTAATACTTTAATCTTTAACTTTTAGTTAATATTAATGACTTATTTTATTTTTGTCAAGCTGAAATATTTTATTCATGTGGCAAAATTTTACCAATAAAACAGACAGTATATTACACTTCCAATAATTTAGTTATTAGGTATGAAACTAAAAAAAATGTGATGTTTTAGATGTATTGTTAACACTTATCTCGTTTTTAAAAAAAAACAGAGTGACAATTTTTTTTATATTTAGTAACAATATAAATTCAAAATATTAATTTCACTCTAGATAATAATTTTAACTACTTAAACATATTATGACTTATTCAGACTACAAACTTAAAAAATCTTTTCATATTTTCTTAATGAGATTTCTATTTTTTTTGTTTCCCACACGGTGTTTAGAGCCCACATTGGAGCTCCGAGATTTCTATTCATAATAGCCATTTTCGAAGTTTCACATCAAGAATTCAACATAGTATCAAAACCTTTGTGTCCAGACTTTGATCACAGGGGGGACCCGCATAGAGTCCTTCGGGTGCTCGAACAACCCTTAACCTTATCTCGAAATATATATATATGTGTGTGTGTACAAATTAAGAAGGATTTATATAAACTTACACAGAGCACTCAATGAACAATTGGTCTAATTAGTCCATTAGCTCCTAGGTGGGTACTTAAGGCTCTTGTAGTGTTGTTAATCCTGAGTTTGAATCTCACCGTGAACATGTCTTTTTTATATTTTTGACTCCACCACTTTCAGAGCATCCATAACCATAAAATTCTAGATTCGCCACTGCTTGATCAAATAAAATATTCCATTGATTCACAGCCAAAAAGTGTAGTCACATATAGATGACATGTGTTTTCAGTAGTAACGTACAAGCTTATCGGCATAACATTATTTGATTGTGGTGGAAAATTAGGCCTTGTACTATACTTAACATGGTCCCTGTGGCAAATGATTTAAATACAAAATAGAACCTCAATTATGACTTTAATGAAGCATTTGAAAAAGAGATGGGTACTAATATGTGATTACACGATGTGATAACATTGCCATCACATGTGAATAGTCATTACATAAATGTCAAACATTGGCTACAAGAAATCCTTTTTAAAATAAATATATTTTTAACGATAGTCTAGTTTGCGTGTGGTTCGTTTATACGCAATTTAGGTGGTGACATTTATTATTGATGGATGGTTATACAATATAATATAATGGTGGTCCTTATAAATTATTACTTTCTTTATTTTAATTTGTTTGTATAACTGTGACTTACTTTTCTTTTCAATTTGTCCCAATAAAATGACATATTTCTATATTTAGTAACAATTTAACTTTAAAATTTTCATTTTACCCTTAATAAAATAATTTATAACCACATAAACATGCATCACTTATTTTAGAGCACAAGTTTCAAAAAGGAACGGAAGGAGTACTAATTTTGCCCCCTATTTGATATAGAGGTCAGTTTTGCACAAGTTTCACAAGCTAATTAGGTTTTGTTAACCCTCACACGCAATTATTCAATAATTAGATCTTTCTATAATAATCAAATTGAGAAATTATCATAGAATGTTAATGTGGACACAAGTGATCGCAGAATTATTATTACATATATCAACACTATCTTGCCATAGAATGCCCTTAAACATAAATGGGAGAACTAGAAGTTAATTACAAGAAAGTTCCTTCTGTCCAGGAGCTGGCCAAGAAGAAACTCGTGACGATTCCATCGCGATATGTACGTGATGATCATGACAGTTCATCAATCGCATCAAATGATCGTAATAATAAGGAAGTTCCAGTCATTGACATGCAACGATTGGCCAATTCTAATGATCATGACATCATGAATCTCGAGCTTAACAAGTTGCATTTTGCAGCTCAACACTGGGGTTTCTTTCAGGTGACGTAGCTTGTTTGTCTTACTTTCCTTTTAGTTCATTTTTAAAAAAATAAAATCTTTTGTCGTCTTTTGACAACTCCTTAATTCTAACTTTCCACATGTTTCAGTTGATTAATCATGGAGTTAGTTCTTCCGTGGTGGAAAAGATGAAACACGAGACATTCCGTGGTGGAGAAGATGAAACACGAGACTCAAAAGTTCTACGATCTTCCATTAGAAGAGAAGAAGAAATTTGAACGATCACCACGCGATGCAGATGGATTTGGACAGCTGTTCGCTGTCTCTGATGAACAAAAACTTGACTGGGCAGACCTTTTTTATTTGAAGACCGCACCTCCACATTTGCGGATGCCTATATTTTCCAAGCTATACCTTTCACTTAGGTACGTAATTAACGCTATTCGCGCCCTTCTGTATTAAACACTGGAAAATAAGTAAGAGAATAACTTATTATGTAGAGAGACGATTGAAGAGTACACGGAAGAAATAAAGGAGCTAAGCATGAAAGTTTTGGAAATGTTGGGTAAAGCTTTGGGGATTAAAGAAAAAGAAGTGAAGAGTCTTTTTGAAGAAGGGATGCAATCAATGAGGATGAATTACTATCCACCATGTCCACAACCAGACAAAGTGATGGGACTTTGCCCTCATTCTGATCCCTCTGCCTTAACAATCCTTCTTCAAGTTAAAAAGGATGGAATTTGGATTCCCATTTTACCCTTCCCTAACGCCTTCATAGTCTGGAGATACTTTTGAGGTATTTCCCTCATTCTCTTCTCTTTATCTATTATTCTTTTCTCTATAGTTTTAATTTATGTGATCATATTTGACTGAATATTGAATTTTGAATATATACACATTTGGAAATTTGAGATCCAAGATCTGACCTGACCTTAACTTAGAAACCTGAGACATGAGACTCAACCCTCGACTTTGACCCGTCACTCTAGACCCTAGATCAGAGACTCGACCCTAACTTGATACCTGAGATTCGATAATGACCCGAGATTCGACCCTCGATCCAAGACCCAACTTTGACTAAGAATTCGAGACTCGAGTCTCAAACCCTAGCTGAGGACCTGACCCCAACCCTAACCTTAGACCCGAATCGAGACTTGATTTTGATCTAGGACTCAAGCCCTAAGATCGACCCTCAAATTTGACTAGAAATATGAGATCCAACCCTAGCTTGGACTCGAGAACTAACCCGACCCAAGACAGGAGATCTCAAAACCGACCACAACCCAAGACTCGAGACTTAACATTAACCCCAACTCAAGACATAAGACTCTAAACCCAACTTAAGACTTAAGACCTAACTTTTATCGAGTCCCTAGACTCAACTTTGACCTAAAACCCGAGACGCGACCTCGACTCATGATGACCTTGACCCTGACCCGAGACTTGGGACCTAAGTTTGACTGAGACCCAACCCCAACCCTGGACACGAGATCCTAGACTAGATACTAACTAGAGACTCAACTTGGACCCAAAATCCAAGACTCGACCCTGACTTGAGATGACCTCGACTCTGATCCGAGATTCGAGACCTGACTTTGACTCAAAACATTACCGCTACCTTGATGCGGGACTCAAAACCTGACTCTGACCCAAAACTCTTATCCCGACCCTGACTTGACTTTGTAGCCCCGTTCTTATATATATTTCTTTATTTTTTTTTACCAGATTTTCTCAAATGGAATTTACAAAAGTATAGAGCATAGATCAATGGTGAGCTCAGCAAAAGAAAGGATTTCAGTTGCAACATTTCAGAGTTCAAGATTGGACGTTATATTAGGTCCAGCAAGTAGCCTTGTTACAGCTCATAATCCACCAAAATTCAAAACAATGGGAGCCACTGAATTTTATAGAGGATATCTCAACCGTGAACTTGTTGGGAAATCATATGTGGAAGCCATGAGAATTAATCACCAATGAAGATGATTCAAGGAATTAATTAGTAGTTGCATTAATGGTACGTACGTAAGTAAATCCTTTGATTTGAATGAAAAAGGATTAAAACAGAAATAAATAACATTGATATGAGTTCATTGTTAATATCATGACATTTCGAATAAATATGATGTGCATTAAGATTTAAATATTTGAATCTGAATACATATTCAAATTCTTATTATGTTGTAAAATATTGTATTAAGATTTGAATACTAAATGATTCAGACTATTTATTTTTTAAACATTTTGAATATAAAAAAGTTTTCTTTATTTAAAATTAATAAAATTAAATTCAATAAAAATACTAAATTAATCAAATACATATATTAACAAAATGATTTTTGAAAATTTTATGGTGATCGTGGAATATGCCGATTGAGGATGATGCATATTGGCTAATATATAATTACTGATAAATTATTTTCTGAATTTTTAATAAATATATGACAATCCCACCCCCCTCCTCCCCCCTAAAAAAAATAGTTTTAAGTGATAATTACTAAAGCTTTTTGTTGACAAATAAAATAAAATAACTAAAGCTAAGCTAAATCGAGTGAGCTGATTTTGTGCTTTCTCAAATTTGCGCAATCAAATACAAACATAAAGAGATATGATAATACTCCCTAGTTCATATTTACAAGTCGTCTTTATTAAAAATAAATGTTTCTTAGTCCTTCCATTCCATTTTATATGAGTTAGTTTGACTCGACACGGAGTTTAAGAAAAAAATGAAGACTTTTAAAACTTGTGGTTTAAAATAAATTATAGAAATTTGTGTGACTGTAAATCATTTCATTAAGGGTAAAATAAACATTATATAATTAAATTGTTACTTAATATAGAAATGTGTCATTCTTTCTGGAACAGACGAAAAAAGAAAGTAAGTCACATAAATTGGGATATAGGGCATTTCACAAAAACAATGCATAAATAATATTATTTTTCCATTTTACCTTTGAGAGTTATTTGTCTTAAAAATATACATTTGACCAACATAGAAAAATTAAGTAAATAATTCTTGTATATTGGTCAAATTAATTAATCAAAATAAATTAATTTATGTTCATTGATTGAAAACTTGACTTTAAGAAAATACTAAATAAGAGTATAATGATAAACTTGTATAATTTCTAAAGTAGCGTGAAATCTAAAAGGATGACAACCAAATAAAATTAGGCCTTGTACTATACATAACATGGTCCCTGTGGCAAATGATTTTCCAAAAATACTTCGTCCAAAATTAGGCCTTGCACTATACATAACATGGTATAGATGATTCAAATTTCAAAATTATTAAGTCAATAACTAATTTTATGTTTAATTAAAAAATTTAAACTTTATAGATACATATACTAAAAAAAATACCTCAAATATATCATATGATTTTTTAACGAGTGGCGAGTGTAACCGTTACTATTGAATATTTTTATGTTTTTTTAAATAATGAATTAATTGCCATGCCACGATTACATAGTAGCATTAAATCTTTAGCTTTTGAATAAAAAAAATAAACTGTTTATTTTGGGTATAACCTAACCTAAATTTTGACTTTTGTATACAATTTAACCATCTTTTATTTAAATACAAAATAGAACCTCAATTATGACTTTTAATGAAGCATTTGAAAAAGAGATGGGTACTAATATGTGATTACATGATGTGATAACATTGCCATCACATGTGAATAGTCATTACATAAATGTCAAACATTGGCTACAAGAAATCCTTTTAAAGAATATATTTTAACGATAGTCTAGTTTGCGTGTGGTTCGGGTATACGCAATTTGGGTGGTGACAGTTATTAGTGATGGATGGTTATTCAATATAATATAATGGTGGTCCTTATAAATTATTACTTTCTTTATTTTAATTTGTTTGTATAACTGTGACTTACTTTTCTTTTCAATTTGTCCCAATAAAATGACAATTAATATTAATGACTTATTTTATTTTTGTCAAGATGAAATAATTTATTCATGTGGCAAAAGTTTACCAATAAAACAGAGAGTGTATTATACACTTCCAATAGTTTAGTTATTTAGGTATGAAGCTCAAAAAAATGTGATAGTTTAGATGTATTGTTGACACTTATTTCTTTTTTTTTTAAACCACAATGACAATTTTTTTTTATATATTTAGTAACAATATAGATTCAAAATATTAATTTCACCCTAGATAATAATTTTAAGTACTTAAATATATATGACTTATTTCAGACTACAAACTTAAAAAATCTTTTTGTATTTTTTTAAACTCCATGCCCAATAGAGGGAGTAATAACAATCAAATACATAAGGAAATAAGATAATATAGTATTCATGTTGTTTTCTCCAGCACTAATCTACAAATTATCTGTCATCATTATAATTTCTAAAATTAGCAAACAAAAGTAAGTTGCACGTCATTTAAGTTCATGAATGAGATTTTTGTTCATTGTAGTCATTTTTTAAGTTTTTCACATCAAGATATATAGTATCAAGACCTTTGTGTCCAGACTCTTCATCACGGGGCGGACCCACGTAGAGTCCTCCGGGTGATCGAGCACCCATTAACCTCGTCTTGATTATATAAAATTAATATAGAACACTCAATTAACAAATCATCCTAATTCGAGAAATACACCATTAACGGTCCTTAAATATGCATAAATCTTAGAAGAGTAGAATCAAGGGATCAACAAAATTCCACCTGCAATCTTGATGAATAAAATTACGTTTCTTCATTTTATTTTTTTTGCAATTTATTTTCTGTCACTTTAAAATTTGTTGCAAACACCGAGGTCCAACTTTGACCCAGAATCCAAAACTCAATATGCCTTTGACACGGAACCCAAAACCTAGGTTTTGACCCTAACTTCGGACCGGACCTTGACTTGGGACTAGACTTCTAAAACTCAAACCATGACTTATATATAGAAAAACAAATAGAATAAATCAAAGCTATAACCGGCCACTAATGTAAAGCTAAATTGAAGATCATTTTCAAAATGGATTATACTAAATTGGTCTAAAATTAACCAAATATGGAATTATCTTGTACTCAATCCTTAAAAATTTTGGCGAGTCATCGCTTTTGTAGGCGATATTTGACACCCCTACTTGTAGCCCTGGTCTTATATATATTCTTCTTTGTAATAAAATTTATTTATTTTTTGGAGCAGATTTTGTCAAATGAAATATACAAAAGCATAGAGCATAGATCAGTGGTGAACTCAGACAAAGAAAGGATTTCGGTAGCAACATTTCAGAGTCCAAGATTGGATGGTATATTAGGTCCATCAAGTAGCCTTGTTACTAGGTGCGGAGTCAGAATTTTCAATAAGGAGTTCAAAATTTGAAAAAATAGACACATAAAGTAGCCGAAGGAGGTTCGACATCTACTATATATATCTAAGAAATTATTTTAACCATGTATAAATAATATAATTTTCTATCAAAAAGAGTTCAAATGTACCTTTGAGTGTAAGTTGGCTCCGCCACAACTTGTTACAGCTCAAAATCCACCAAGATTCGAAAAAATGGGAGTCACTGAATATTATAAAGGATTTTTTAACCATGAACTTGTAGGAAAATCATATATGGACACCATGAGAATCACCAGAGAAGATGATTCAAAATATTAATTAGTACTTGTATTAATGGTACCTATGTAAGTAAATCCTTTGATTATGATCAAATGATTGATATTAACATATGTGTAAAGATTTAGGTATCTGAATTTGAATATACATTTGAATTCTTAAGACGTTAGGTAAGATATTGTATTAAGATTGGAATACTAAAAATTAAGACTGTTTATTTTTTAAAACATTTGAATATGTAAAAGTTTTCTTTATTTAAAATTAATAAATAACCCTCAAATAAACTCTAAATTATTAAGTCGACTTCTAATTTTATTTTCTTACTCCTTATTTCCTGTTTTGCCTTAATTTGTAAATTACTCCGTGTATATAGTTTAGTTTGAGTGTAGTTTATTTATACGCAATTCGGGTAGCGACATCTGCATATGAATAGTTATATAACGGTGGTCCTTATAAGTTTCTAGTAACTTATATAACGGTGGTATGATTTTGACTTGTCACATAATTTAAGAAAATAAAAAAAGACTTTCGAATTTTATAGTTTTAAATATGTCATATGGAAAATTGATATTAAAAAATTGTACATTCTTTTTTAAATAGACTAAATTAAAAAAAAAAAAAAACTAATAAGACAAACAAATTGAAACTGTTTTAGTTGTCCCACGTTATTGATGATATAACAAGGATATAACCATATATAGTATGCCTCTGGTGGTATCTAGATCTGCTTATGGTCTTTGTTTGTCCTATTTTGCCCACCAATTATTATACTGACAGATTTATTGACCTCACACACAATAATTTTAAAATAGTTGTGGACACAAGTGAAAGGAAAGGGATGGTAGAGTTAATATAATATCAAATTATTCAATATTGGAACGCCATAGAATTAAGCAGTTAAACAAATATGGGAGAAATAGAAGTTAAGTACATGGAAGTTCCTTCTGTCCAGGAACTGGCCAAGAAGAAACTCATGACGATTCCATCGCGATACGTGCGTGATGATCAAGACCGTTCAATTGCAACATCAAATTATAAGCAAGTTCCAGTAATTGATATGCAACGATTGATCAACTCTAACGATCATGACTCCATGAATCTTGAGCTTAATAAGTTGCACTTTGCAGCTAAAGATTGGGGTTTCTTTCAGGTACATATTTTATTATTAACAAGTTTATTGCTTAAAGCTACGTCAACTAAATGGATCAATAATAGAATAGCAAAGATCAAGTGACTTTTCTGATACAAAACAAAAAATAATATCTTTTTTCAATTAAAAGTGCTTGTGTATGCTTTAGTTTAATAAACTTTTTAAATAAAATTATCATATACTTTAATATAATATCAGTTTTCAAGATTGTTTGGTTCAAAAAGGGTAAAGCCCTTCGGCCTTGAAGTAGTCAGGGGTCGGGCCAAAACGGACCATATATAGGTTGTATGCAAAATTAAAAAATCATGGACAAAACATTCTATCTTGACAAAAATTAAAGAAATTATTAGTATTAATTAAAATAATGGATAAAATTACATTTCACCTTAACAAAAAATTAAATAAATTATTAGTATTCGCTAAAGTTAAAAATAAAGGTATTAGTATCCAAAAAATTATAATAAAATGTAAAATATTTTTCTCACTCTCACCCACCCTCCCGCCCCTTTTAGTTTTTTTTTTTTAAAAATAAATTCCTTTTATAAAAGTTTTTTGAAGAAATCTTACTCATCTCCCCCTAATCCTTCAAATAATAATTTAGCTATAATTTTATATTTTTAAAAGAAAAAATAATTCTACCTCTCCCCACCTAACCCTACGCTTCCAAATTTTTTTCTTGTTTTGTGTTATATATAATATTTTCCTAAAAATATATGTACATATTCAACACAAAACGAGAAAAATGTAAAAAAATAAAATAGGAAGAGATAGCTAGATGGTGTGTGGTAGAATTTTATTTATTTTTAAATAAAAATAATATCAAATTTTTTTGGAAGGAGTGGGGGAGGGGGGTGGGGATGGGGGTGAGAAAAATATTCTAAAGAGAGTATAAGTAAGAGAGTATATTACACTCCCAATAGTTTAGCTATTTAGGCATGAAACTCAAAAAAATGTGATAGTTTAAGCTGTATTTTTGACACTTATCTCGTTTAAAAGGAATGACAATTCTTTTTTATATTTAGTAACAATTTAAATTCAAAATATTAATTTTTTCGTAGATAATTTTAACTACTTAAACATATTATGACTTATTTCAGACTACAAACATAACAAAACTTTTCATATGTTCTTAAACTCCATGCGCAACTGAGGTAGTAATAACAAGCTCAACTACATTTGCAGTTAATTAATCATGGAGTTAGTTGTTCAGTGGTGGAAAAGATGAAACATGAAACTCAAAAGTTCTTCGATCTGCCATTAGAAGAGAAGAAGAAGTTTGAACAATCGTCAGGAGATACAGATGGATTTGGACAGTTGTTCGTTGTCTCTAATGAACAAAAGCTTGACTGGGCTGATCTCTTTTACTTGAAGACCGCACCGACATATTTGCGGAAGCCTATATTTTCAAAGCTTTATCTTTCACTTAGGTACGTTATTAATATTGTTCGCGCTTTTTTTTTGTATGAAACACTAGAAAATAAGTAAGAAAATCACTTATTATTAGCATATGTAGAGAGACGATTGAAGAGTACGCGGATGAAATAAAAACGCTAAGCATGAAAGTATTGGAAATGTTGGGTAAAGCTTTGGGGATTGATGAAAAAGAAGTGAAGAGTCTTTTTGAAGAAGGAATGCAATCAATGAGGATGAATTACTATCCACCATGTCCACAACCTGACAAAGTGATGGGAATTACTCCTCATTCAGATGCAACAGGCCTTACAATACTTCTTCAAGTCAATGAAACTCAAGGTCTTCAAATTAGAAAAGATGGAATTTGGACTCCCATTGAACCACTCCCTAATGCCTTCATAGTCAATGTTGGAGATGCATTTGAGGTACTTCCTTCATCATCTTCTCTTAATATTTATTAAGTAGTACAATATTATTTTTGCAATCATTTTAATTTATGTGGTGATATTTGACTACGACCTTTCGTCACTAGGAGATATCACACCCCCAACCTAAGATCCAAGACCTGACTATTAGAGCATCACAAGTCAGTTCAGACATTAGTTAGTAGTTTAGTGGTATTAGTGTTTTAGTAGTTCATACTTATTTAGGAGTCTACATTAGTTATACATCAATCGTTCTGTTTGTTTAGGAGTCTTATTATTTGCTTTGTAACTTTATTTAATATCGTTTTGCCTTCATTTATTAAGTATCGTTTTTCAACACATATTCAGTCTTTTTATGGTTTTAGAGCTTTATACTGACCTCTACCCAACCTTGACTAGAAACCCAAGACGTGAGCCTCATAATCCTCAACCTCGATCCGAGACTTAGGACACTGAACCTGAGACTCCACCCTAACTCGAGACCTGAGATCCGACCATGACCTGAGACCTGTATTTGACCTTGACTCGAGATCTGACCCCGACCCTTTCGAGCCCTAGCTACCAAGGACGTGGGACCTGACCCGCGACTTAACCTCGAACCATAAATCCGATCTTGACTCGGGTTCCGAGATCCTACTTTGACCCAAAACCTGAAACTCAGTCCAACTTTGACATAGAACCTGAGACCTGAGTTTTGACCCTGACCTTGACTTGGGACTAGAGTTGTGAGACTCGAATCCTTGCTTGTATTTATCAAACTAAATCTTAAACCGTAAATTCAATTATAGTAAATCATAGAAATAAGCTATAAGTAAGTTAATATTGAGCTAAATTGAAGATCACTTTCAAAATAAGTTATACTGAATTGGTCTAAAATTTGCCCAATATGAAACTATCTTGTGCTCAATCCTTAAATAATTTGTAGGCCATATTTCATATTTGACACCCCTACTTGTAGCCCCGCTCTTATCTTCTTCTTTATAATATACTTCTATTTATTTATCTTCATCTTTATAATATACTATTTATTCTTCTTTTTTTTTTTTTGGAGCAGATTTTCTCAAATGGAATATACAAAAGTATAGAGCATAGATCAGTGGTGAGCTCAGAAAAAGAAAGGATTTCAGTAGCAACATTTCAGAGTCCAAGATTGGATGGTATATTAGGTCCATCAAGTAGCCTTGCTACTATTCATAATCCACCAAAATTCAAAAAAATCGGAGTCGCTGAATATTATAAAGGATTTTTCACCCGTGAGCTTGTTGGGAAATCATATGTGGACACCATGAGAATCACCAATGAAGATGATCTAAAGAATTAGTTAGTATTTGTATGAATGGTAAGTAAATCCTTTGATTATGAAAGGATTAATAGTAACATATGTATAAAGATTTAGCTATCTCAATTTGAATATATATCTAAATTCTTACTAAGATGTTGTATTAAGATTTTACTACTAAAAATTAAGACTGTTTGTATTTTTAAACATTTGAATATGTGAAAAATTATATGATGATTGTGGATGTCGATTGAGGATGATGCATCTTATTTAATAATTACAGGTTAAATTATTTTCCGAAGTTTCAATAAATATATGACGATTTTTTCTCCAAAATACTTTTAAGTGCGAATTACCAAAGCTTTTCGTTGAAGAGAAAAGGAAAATAACTAAAGCTAAGCTGAATAGAGGTAGCTGATTTTATGCTTTCTAAAATTTATTACGCAATCAAATACATAAGGAGATAAAGATAATATAGTATTCATGTTGTTTTCTCCAGCACTAATCTACAAATTTCCTGTCATCATTATAATTTCTAAAATTAGAAAACAAAAGAAAGTTGCACGTCATTTAAGTTCATGAATGAGATTTCTATTTTTTTTGTTTCCCCCACGGTGTTTAAAGCCCACATTGGAGCTCCGAGATTTCTATTCATAATAGCCATTTTTGAATTTTTACATCAAGAATTCAAGATAGTATCAAGACCTTTGTGTCCAGATTCTTGATCACAGGGGCGGATCCACATAGAGTCCTCCGGGTGCTCGAGCAACCCTTAACCTTATCTCGAAATATATATATATATGTACAAATTAAGAAGGATTTATATAAACTTAACATAGAGAACTCTATGAACAAATGGTCTAATTAGTCCATTAGCTCCTAGGTGGGTACTTAAGGCTCTTGTAGTGTTGTTAATCCTGAGTTTGAATCTCACCGTGAACATGTCTTTTTTATATTTTTGACTCCACCACTTTCAGAGCATCCATAACCATAAAATTCTAGATCCGCCACTGCTTGATCAAATAAAATATTCCATTGATTCACAGCCAAAAAGTGTAGTCACATATAGATGACATGTGTTTTCAGTAGTAACGTACAAGCTTATCGGCGATTTTCCAAAAATACTTCGTCCAAAATTAGGCCTTGTACTATACATAACATGCATGGTATATATGATTCGAATTTCAAAATTATTAAGTCAATAACTAATTTTATGTTTAATTAAAAAATTTAAACTTTAAATATACATATACTAAAAAAAAAATACCTCAAATATATCATATGATTTTTTAACGAGTGGCGAGGGTAACCGTTACTATTGAATATTTTTCAATGAAAAATTTCAATAGAAAAATAATCTTTTTTTAAATAATGAATTAATTGGCATGCCACGATTACACAGTAGCATTAAATCTTTAGCTTTTGAATAAAAAAAGAAACTGTTTATTTTGGGTATAACCTAACCTAAATTTTGACTTTTGTATACAATTTAACCATCTTTTATTTAAATATACAAAATAGAACCTCAATTATGACTTTAATGAAGCATTTGAAAAGGAGATGGGTACTAATATGTGATTACCTGATGTGATAACATTGCCATCACATGTGAATAGTCATTACATAAATGTCAAACATTGGCTACAAGAAATCCTTTTAAAATAAATATATTTTTAACGATAGTCTAGTTTGCGTGTGGTTCGTTTATACGCAATTTGGGTGCTGACATTTATTATTGATGGATGGTTATACAATATAATATAATGGTGGTCCTTATAAATTATTACTTTCTTTATTTTAATTTGTTTGTATAACTGTGACTTACTTTTCTTTTCAATTTGTCCCAATAAAATGACATATTTCTATATTTAGTAACAATTTAACTTTAAAATTTCAAATTTACCCTTAATAAAACAATTTATAACCACATAAACATGCATCACTTATTTTAGAGCACAAGTTTCAAAAAGGAACGGAAGGAGTACTAATTTTGCCCCCTAATTGATATAGAGGCCAGTTTTTCACAAGTTTCACAAGCTAATTAGGTTTTGTTAACCCTCACACGCAATTATTCAATAATTAGATCTTTCTATAATAATCAAATTGAGAAATTATCATAGAATGTTAATGTGGACACAAGTGATCGCAGAATTATTATTATATATATCAACATTATCTTGCCATAGAATTAAGCCCTTAAACATAAATGGGAGAACTAGAAGTTAATTACAAGGAAGTTCCTTCTGTCCAGGAGCTGGCCAAGAAGAAACTCGTGACGATTCCATCGCGATATGTACGTGATGATCATGACAATTCATCAATCGCATCTAATGATCGTAATAATAAGGAAGTTCCAGTCATTGACATGCAACGATTGGTCAATTCTAATGATCATGACATCATGAATCTCGAGCTTAACAAGTTGCATTTTGCAGCTCAACACTGGGGTTTCTTTCAGGTGACGTAGCTTGTTTGTCTTACTTTCTTCTTAGTTCATTTTAAAAAAAATAAAATCTTTTGTCCTCTTTTGACAACTCCTTAATTCTAACTTTCCACATGTTTCAGTTGATTAATCATGGAGTTAGTTCTTCCGTGGTGGAGAAGATGAAACACGAGACTCAAAAGTTCTACGATCTTCCATTAGAAGAGAAGAAGAAATTTGAACGATCACCGCGCGATGCAGATGGATTTGGACAGCTGTTCGCTGTCTCTGATGAACAAAAACTTGACTGGGCAGACCTTTTTTATTTGAAGACCGCACCTCCACATTTGCGGATGCCTATATTTTCCAAGCTATACCTTTCACTTAGGTACGTAATTAACGCTATTCGCGCCCTTCTGTATTAAACACTGGAAAATAAGTAAGAGAATAACTTATTATGTAGAGAGACGATTGAAGAGTACACGGAAGAAATAAAGGAGCTAAGCATGAAAGTTTTGGAAATGTTGGGTAAAGCTTTGGGGATTAAAGAAAAAGAAGTGAAGAGTCTTTTTGAAGAAGGGATGCAATCAATGAGGATGAATTACTATCCACCATGACCCCAACCCGACAAAGTGATGGGACTTTGCCCTCATTCTGATCCCTCTGCCTTAACAATCCTTCTTCAAGTCAATGAAACTCAAGGTCTTCAAGTTAAAAAGGATGGAATTTGGATTCCCATTTTACCCCTCCCTAACGCCTTCATAGTCAATATTGGAGACACTTTTGAGGTATTTCCCTCATTCTCTTCTCTTTATCTATTATTCTTTTCTCTATAGTTTTAATTTACGTGATCATATTTGACTGAATATTGAATTTTGAATATATACACATTTGGAAACTTGAGATCCAAGATATGACCTGACCTTAACTTAGAAACCCGAGACATAAGACTCAACCCTCGACTTCGACCCGTCACTCTAGACCCTAGATCAGAGACTCGACCCTAACTTGATACCTGAGATCCGATAATGACCCGAGATTCGACCCTCGATCCAAGACCCAACTTTGACTAAGAATTCGAGACTCGAGTCTCAAACCTTAGCTGAGGACCTAACCCCAACCCTAACCTTAGACCCGAATCGAGACTCGATTTTGATCTAGGACTCAAGCCTTAAGATCGACCCTCAAATTTGACTAGAAATATGAGATCCAACCCTAACTTGGACTCGAGAACTAACCCGACCCAAGACAGGAGATCTCAAAACCGACCACAACCCAAGACTCGAGACCTAACATTAACCCCAACTCAAGACATAAGACTCTAAACCCAACTTAAGACTTAAGACCTAACTTTTCTCGAGTCCCTAGACTCAACTTTGACCTAAAACCCGAGACGCGACCTCGACTCATGATGACCTTGACCCTGACCCGAGACTTGGGACCTAAGTTTGACTGAGACCCAACCCCAACCCTGGACACGAGATCCTAGACTAGATACTAACTAGAGACTCAACTTGGACCCAAAATCCAAGACTCGACCCTGACTTGAGATGACCTCGACTCTGATCCGAGATTCGAGACCTGACTTTGACTCAAAACATTACCCCTACCTTAATGTGGGACTCAAAACCTGACTCTGACCCAAAACTCTTATCCCGACCCTGACTTGACTTTGTAGCCCCGTTCTTATATATATTTCTTTATTTTTTTTTACCAGATTTTCTCAAATGGAATTTACAAAAGTATAGAGCATAGATCAATGGTGAGCTCAGCAAAAGAAAGGATTTCAGTTGCAACATTTCAGAGTTCAAGATTGGACGTTATATTAGGTCCAGCAAGTAGCCTTGTTACAGCTCATAATCCACCAAAATTCAAAACAATGGGAGCCACTGAATTTTATAGAGGATATCTCAACCGTGAACTTGTTGGGAAATCATATGTGGAAGCCATGAGAATTAATCACCAATGAAGATGATTCAAGGAATTAATTAGTAGTTGCATTAATGGTACGTACGTAAGTAAATCCTTTGATTTGAATGAAAAAGGATTAAAACAGAAATAAATAACATTGATATGAGTTCATTGTTAATATCATGACATTTCGAATAAATATGATGTGCATTAAGATTTAAATATTTGAATCTGAATACATATTCAAATTCTTATTATGTTGTAAAATATTGTATTAAGATTTGAATACTAAATGATTCAGACTATTTATTTTTTAAACATTTTGAATATATAAAAGTTTTCTTTATTTAAAATTAATAAAATTAAATTCAATAAAAATACTAAATTAATCAAATACATATATTAACAAAATGATTTTTGAAAATTTTATGGTGATCGTGGAATATGCCGATTGAGGATGATGCATATTGGCTAATATATAATTACTGATAAATTATTTTCTGAATTTTTAATAAATATATGACAATCCCACCACCCTCCCTCCCCCAAAAAAAAAACTAAAGCTAAGCTAAATCGAGTGAGCTGATTTTGTGCTTTCTCAAATTTGCGCAATCAAATACAAACATAAAGAGATATGATAATACTCCCTAGTTCATATTTACATGTCGTCTTTATTAAAAATAAATGTTTCTTAGTCCTTCCATCCCATTTTATATGAGGTAGTTTGACTCGACACGGAGTTTAAGAAAAAAATGAAGACTTTTAAAACTTGTGGTTCAAAATAAATTATAGAAATTTGTGTGACTGTAAATCATTTCATTAAGGATAAAATAAATATTATATAATTAAATTGTTACTTAATATAGAAATGTGTCATTCTTTCTGAAACAGACAAAAAAAGAAAGTAAGTCACATAAATTGGGATATAGGGCATTTCACAAAAACAATGCATAAATAATATTATTTTTTCCATTTTACCTTTGAGAGTTATTTGTCTTAAAAATATACATTTGGCCAATATAGAAAAATTAAGTAAATAATTCTTGTATATTGGTCAAATTAATTAATCAAAATAAATTAATTTATGTTCATTGATTGAAAACTTGACTTTAAGGAAATACTAAATAAGAGTATAATGATAAACTTGCATAATTTCTGAAGTAACGTGAAATCTAAAAAGATGATAACCAAATAAAAACAAAAGAAGTAAAATGAAAATTGCTATCAGAACGGCCCTGCATATTTTTTGTATTCTTATGATTTTGCCTTTTCTCCTGTCACTTAGATTTGTTGTTCTTGAGCTGAGGGTCTCCCGGAAACAGCCTCTCTACCTCCACGAGGTAGTGGTAAGGTCTGCGTACAATTTACCCTCCCCAGACCCCACCTAGTGGGATCTCACTGGGCATGTTGTTGTTGTTGTTGTATGATTTTGCCTTTGATCTGCTTATTCCTGTGAAGTTTTGGGGTTCAAGAGGATATTTTATTAAAGATGGTATTACTTAGTATTCTAGGGGTCATTATGTAAATACTAGAAGTTAGTGGATTAGATGGAAAAGAGTTAGTTAGAGGTAGTTACATTAGATTCCTTTCTTATTGTATATATATGTATAGATCCTCTACAGTGAGGAATTAATGGAGTTCATAAGAAATTTCTACTTCTCTTCTCCAAGAACATTCTAGACTAAGAGAATTGCTCTTCAACCTATCTTCTTCTTGATAGCTTACATGGTATCAGCAGAGGCGAATCTAGGATGATCCGAACATGGGTGCACCAAGAAAAATGTATTAAGTGGGAATTGATCTTTAGTCCTCAAAGTCAAAAGCTCAACATTTAACCATGTGGATCAACTAGAATTTTTATAGTACGGGTGCAAGAATATAAGATTATACAAATGTTAGAAAATATATACATAAAATATCTAATTTTACGAAGAGACCACGGGTTCGGGTGCCCTATTTTTTGCACCTAAATTCGCCACTGGGTATCAGAGCGGTAATCGAATCTTTGCTTCAACTACTTGAAGAAGCAAGAACATGGCAACCATTGACAATGAGCTACTAGAAAAGTTGAGTCATAATCATCCTCTCTTCTTACACACCATTGATAATTCTAGTGTTTTGCTCAGTTCAATTCAATTGACTGGAGCCGATAATTTTTCTGTATGGAGTCGAGCGTTAAAAATTGCAGTTATAGATCGGAATAAACTTGGATTTCTTGATGGTTCTTGCAAAAAGGAGTTATATGTCCCTAATTTGGTGAACCAGTGGGAACGTTGCAATGCAATTGTATTATCATGGATCATGAATTGCGTTTCAAATGAATTACTTGGAGGGATCATCTACTCTACAAATGCTTTTGCTGTATGGAAAGATCTGGCCGAACGCTATGATAAATTCGATGGATCTCGCATCTTCCAATTGCACAAGGAGATTGCAACTATCAGTCAAGGTACAAATTCGATCTCAGCATATTTCTCTAGATTGCGTGAAATGTGGGTAGAATATTGTTGACACCCAATTTTGGACCTCCACAATATAAATAAATCATTGAGCTTCTTCAATTTCAAGCGATTTAAAATAATTAGTTTTAAATTTTTTATAATTTTTTTTTTATTAATAATATAGTTCGCAAGTTTTTAAATAGTCTTGTCACTTTTTATAATTTTTCGATAATATATATGTTTCACATAATTATGTATATAATTAATATATTTTATGAATATTCAAAAATCGTCTCAAAATTTTTTTTGTTTTAATTAAATATTTGGTTAATTAGTTTAGTTATATAATAGTTTATATCTTAAATTATTTAGTTCATATTTGAGTTAACTATTTTATTTCGTTAAGATTAAGGAGCTCATTAACTAATTATATTAATTCATCCTATTTAATTATTATTCGAATCTACTAATTTAATCAATTTGACTAAATTCTTAATTTCAATTGGCTAGGATTTCAATCAATTTGGTCAAATCCTCATTTCAAAATTTAGCGCTTCTTACAAATCTAGCCCCTTTCAACTCTCAATTTTAACCCATCTAAAAGACCCATTTTTGTGCCCTTTTCTTAGAATTTTCCAAGTCCAAATTCAATTACAAGGACCCAATTATTTTTCAAAACACAGCAACACACGACCGACCCCATCTCTGTTTCTTCTTCCTCACCACACGAGGACAGCAACGACCCCATTTTTTTTTCTTCATCGCAGCGGAAATCAAGGACAGCAGCAGAAAATCGCGGAGAACCTAGAAACGTGATCATCTGCAAAACCCATAACCCTTGAGCCTCAATGTCAAACCCTCACGTCCCCTTTTCCCCCTTTTTAGGGATTTCCAAATCTCTTCACTGATGGCTTTGGAAAAAAGGAATTCGGATTTCAAATTCAATTTCCCACTTGTTTTCCCTCTTAAATCGACCCCCTATTTCCTCTATATAAACCCCCTATCCATCGGTGTTAAAAAAAAGGAAAAAGGGTTTTGAGTTTGGTTCTTTGGCAATACTCGATTTATACTCAAGAAGTTTTAAGGCGATTCTCTAATTCTAAGTTCCGAGAAGTTCGCCGCTTAGATTCTGTCTGGGAATTCTTAGCTTGCTGATCCGTATTGAGATTTCGTGGTAGAAGAATCCCTGCTCTCAGCTCGTTGTCAAGTTTGCTGCCCAAGAAGAGGTATGTAACTTTGCTTCGCTTATTTCCTGTTCGAGCTAAGGATCTCATGATCGTTTTGGTCGTAATTTTGATTGTGTTAATCGCACAGTTTTATTTTCTTTATTGTCTATCAACTGATTTGATTTTCTTCTTTAATTTTGTGACTTAAGACTAGAGACTCTCTCAATGTTAGCCTAATCTGCACATCTATAGACAACAATGTTGATCTTTTCTTTCGACCTGTTTTGTTTTGAAATGGATATTAGTTGGAAAAGTGAATCAATTTTTCTTCACTCCTTTCAATTTCGAATGGTTGTTGTCTGTAGCTTCTTTTGTTCAAATAACCAGATTGTAGTTATCTCGAATTCATAAGCTTATATAAATTATGTGTATAAATTTGGTTTATCTGTTTTAGCCTATATCTTGCTTTTTGTCTTGGTTGTGGTCTGTTCCTATCTTGGTATGCTATATATATATATATATATATATATCGTTGGTATTTAAGTCTTAAGTGAATTCATGAATTAGATTTTAGCATATCTTGTTGTCGTGTGGAAAGTGCATTTAGATGGGTATGTGTCATATAGTGAAGTTAATCTTTCCGTTGTTTGGTTTCATTTCAGCCCTTGTCTAGTGTTGAAACTCATCTTATTGTTTTCATCGTTGGATTAAATTTGTTCTTCTTTGTCAAAAGCTCATGTTTTGCCTTTTGTTCTAGTGGGTTAGTATTACTACTATCTAAGTTTCTTTATTGTGGATAGTGAGTCGTTTAATTCATGTATTCCGTATTTTTCTTAAGTCTCAACCTGTCCAGTTCTTTGCTTATGTCCTCGGTTTAACACTAAAAGTTCATATCTATTATAAAAGGGATGGGTGTTATCATTATTTCTCCCTTGTTTGTTAAAAAAGTAGCTCTTATGATAAGCTCCATTTGTTCTTATTTTAACCGGTAGCTTCTTTATCTAAAAGAAAAATAATTTAACTTTCATATGCTCCATTTGGCTTGTTGTCTTAACCTTTGATAAAATTGTTTGGAGTTTATTTCATACTCTACGGTGTGTCTCTCTAATATCGCTTATCGTTGTTTTAATATTATTAAATTTAGCTTAGCATTGTTGAATATGGCTACAGTTGACATCACTTGTTAGCATGCATTCATTTGTTAGTATGTATCTATTTGTTATTTGTTAAATTGGTTGCATTCATTTGCTTGACTTAGGTCTTAGTTACTGTGTATTAGTGTAGGAGCTGCCATGATAATTTGTTTTAGGTATGCTCTCTATCTTATTATTTTCGGACGCTAATCGTTATTATCATTTTGTTGTATGTAATACCATCCGAGCCCTCTTGGGCTTCATCTTTCTTCCCTTCACATTTCGAGAAGGCCATAAAGGCCCAAGATTCTCTTATCGAGTCGGCCACATCTTGTTCGAGTTACTGGAAAGTCAAATCACAGGTCTCGGAAAGCCGAAAGCGGGCTGTATACATGTTGTATACAGCGGTATACACTGATATGCAGGCCCAAAATGCAAAAACAGAGGCCGGAGGCGAAATATAGGTGTCCGAAAGCAAAAGATACATGAAAAGAGTTGATATATACACTCATATACATTGATATACATCTAGTGTATTCGCAAAAAAGGGAATTGAATTAGCTCAAAATTTTCAGCGAAATTGGCCCAGGAAGGGGCCCAATTTCCTTATCTCTCACTCTTTTAATTGTTTTGCTTATGCTTGACTAATTTTATTTAACTCTAACCATAGAATATTTTAATTAACTTAATTAGATTCCCCAAAAAGACGAATCATTTTCTTTGTGTTGGTTTATTTTTAATACATTTCACTTGTTGTGTTCACTTATTTTATTAATCAAATATTAGTCGAATTTTGTATTTTCATTAAGTTAAATCTTTGTTCTTAAAAGATATGTTTTAAGGCCTCTTCACTTGATCACATTTTATTTTAAAGTGGTTTTAAGTTTAAAGTATTTTTCTCAAATAAACTAAAAAATGTTCTCTTCCTACTTAGTCATTTTCTCAAAAAAGTTAGTTGAAACTTTAATTCTTCAATTAATTCAAATGGCTCCATGCTTAAATTAACCAATTTGGTTTAAGTTATTATTTTAAAAATGAGTCAAATAAATTCTAATTAATGTAGTTTTCTTAAAATTCTATTCACTTGCAATTTAATTCAAATGTTTCATTTTGAATCATTTATTTAATTATTTTTCTCAAAATTAATCAAATATATTGTAAGTTATTATTTTTTATGTTAAATCATTATTTCTCTAAAAATAGTCAAATATATTTTAGTCAAGTCGCAGGTCAACCGCATGTTAGAGGACAATTCGAATGCTTAAACCCTTCTCGAAGTGTAAATTGAACCCCGAACCCTCTTTGGTATTTTCAAATGATATTTTCTGTTTAAATCTTTGAAAATTATAAGTTTTCTTAATTTTTTAAAAAATTAAGTGGCGACTCTTATCTAAGTATTTTTCTCAAATTGTTTTATACTTAGAACATTCAAAAAGTAATTTTTTCCAAAGATAGAAAAATTACGACACAACAAATATGATAGCATAACTCATGTTCCTAGTTGTGAATGTGTGAATTCAAGTGAATTTGTGAAGTTTGTGCATAATCAGAAGCTGCTTCAGCTTCTTATGGGGTTGAATGATTCATATGAACAAGCTAGAGGACAAATTCTAATGATGGTACCTCTCCCTTCCCTGAACAAGACTTATTCACTTTTGATTGAGAGAGAAAGCCAGCGTACCATCTCTCAAATTGCCAGTAGTTCTAATTGTTCTGAATTAAGTGTTATGTTCACTACTGGTAACATGTCAGCCCCAGTGCCTAGGCCAAAGTCTAGCTATGATCCAAATGCATTCTGTGACTACTGCAAACGGACAGGTCATACTCAAGCAATTTGTTATCAGTTGCATGGGTATCCACCTGGATTTGAAAGGAGGAAGAAAGGCCCTAACAACACTTTCCAAGGGAGTGGTAGAGCCTTTAATGATAGGAGGTCATATCCAGCTGCTCATGGTTCCAAGAACTCAAGGACATGGAAAAGGCTCTAAATACACTGAACAGTCTGATTATGAAAGAGGTGTTAGACACAATGACCATACTGACTATCACAAAGGTATGACTGTGTTACATGAACAGTATAATCAAATCCTACATATGCTTGGTCAATCTAACGTTCAGGGAGGCACTGAAGCAACAACACATCAGGACATTCCAGTGCTAATTTAGCTCAGGAAAACTACACTTCAGCAGGTAATGTAACTGCTCTCACAGTAGATTCAGCTTATACAGGTTGGATTGTAGATTCGGGGGTAACAATTTACATGACTCCATACTCAGAAATGCTTACTCATAAACACCAACTACCTGATAATAAGCCTAGAAGTGTTCAGTTGCCTAATGGTGAAACAACTCAAATTACACATACGGGCTCCTGTCGAGTAACTCCTAAGGACATAATCAACAATGTTCTCTTAGTTCCTGAATTTAAATTCAATTTACTGTCAGTTTCACAACTTACTAAAGATCTTAAGTGTGCAGTATGTTTCCTGACTTTGTTGTCATTCAGGACCTCTCAAATGGGCAGGTGAAAGAGATTGGTAGAGAGCATGTTGGACTCTACTTTCTACCAAATCACACCTCACCTATAGAAACAACCCCTCAATGCTCTTCTCACTTAGCACACGGTGGCATTTCTTCTTCAACAGAATCTCAGTCATTGTTATGGCATCAAAGTCTAGGCCACACTTCTTCCAGTGTTTTGGCTCGTCTACTTGCTATTTCCCCTACTCAATGCTCTAAAGATCTCCACAACTGCACCATTTGTCCCTTAGCCAAGCAACATAGACTTCATTTTCCCAACAGTATTATTGTGTCCACATGTTCTTTTCAATTACTACATATTGATGTTTGGGGGCCTTTTGACACCCCCACCTATGATGGCAATAGATTTTTTGTTACTATAGTAGATGATTGTACCAGAATGCTATGGATATTCCTAATAAAACTAAAAAGTGATGTTTGTGTAGTTTTGAAAAACTTTCTCATTTTTGTTAAAACTCAGTTCAATGCTATAGTGAAAACTATTAGGACTGATAATGGATCTGAGTTTGTGAATGCTGAATGTCACAACTTATTTACCAGCTTAGGCATTACTCATCAGAGGACGTGTATTCACACACCTTAGCAAAATGGTATTGCTGAGAGAAAACATAAACACATTCTTGAGGTTGCCAGGGCAATCAGATTTCAAGGTCATATCCCTATCAGGTTTTGGGGTAATTGTGTCCTCACAGCAGCTTACATCATTATATTGTTGCCAACTCCTATCTTACATGGAAAATCTCCTCATGAAGTATTTCACAACTCCAAACCTACTCTTCAACATTTTGAGAGTCTTAGGTTGCTTGTGTTTTGCAAAGAACATGTACATTCATGATAAGTTTCAATCTAGAAGTGTGGTGGCTGTTCACATGGGCTACAGTACTAATACTAAAGGTTATATTCTCTACAATCTGAAGGACAAGAAATTCTTTCTTAGCAGAGATGTGGAGTTTTGGGAATCCATATTTCCCTTTGCAGCTTCTCCTTCCACTGTCTGGCACTTATTTCCAACTGTTTACATTCCATCAGATGTTACTCCACTATATGGTGTACCTTCCACTGATATTGTTCAATCAGATGAGGTCACTGATCTGCCTACAGTGGTTCCTGAGTCAGTTCCCATGGTTCTGATGTTAGGAGATCTCAAAGGAGTTCCAAAGCCCCTTTATGGTTGTAGGATTATGTTGCGTCAGCTCATCTTAAGCCTATCCAGCCCCTATATTCTATTGACAAGGTTGTTGGGTATGGTCAATTGTCTCCCTCTTATCAGGCCTTTCTATCTTCTTTTGGTACTGAGGTAGAACCGACTACATTTGAAGAGGCCTGCCAGGATCCTAGGTGGGTTGAGGTAATGCAAGCTGAAATTTCAGCTTTGGAAACATATCAGACTTGGACTGTAGTACCATTACCTTCTCATTAGAAACCCATTGGCTGCAAATGGATCTTCAAAATTAAGTATCATACATCAGGTGAGGTAGACAGGTTCAAAGTTAAGCTAGTTGCTAAGGGGTTCAACCAAAGAGAGGGTCTAGATTATCAAGAAACTTTCTCACCTGTGGTCAAGATAGTTACTATCAGAAGTGTGTTGGCTTTGGCTGTTGTTGAGAGCTGGCATGTCCACCAAATGGATGTGTCAAATGCTTTTCTTCGAGGTGACCTCTTTGATGAAGTGTATATGACTCTTCCTCAGGGGTTTCAACTACCTACGGGATTTACTGTGCAGGGGGAGAAACCAGTGTGCAGGCTCACTAAATCCCTATAAGGATTGAAACAAGCCCCTCGACAATGGAATGTGAAACTAACAGATGCTCTTATCAAATTGGGATTTGTTCAAAGCTATGCAGGTTACTCTTTGCTCATCAAGAAAACTGGAACATCTTTGGTGATATTGTTAGTATATGTTGATGATATAATGATTACTGGCAATGATCTTAGTCTTATTCAACAGATTAAAAGAGTTCTACAAGCTGCTTTCAAGATGAAAGACCTCGGAGATCTCAGATATTTTCTAGGCATTGAGTTTGCTAGATCATATGAAGGGATTGTGATGCATCAAAGGAAATACTCTCTTGAAATCATCTTTGAGGCTGGACTTGGAGCTGCTAAACCAGCTTCCACACCTATTGATCCTTATGTTCAATTAACTACAAAAGAGTATGATGAAATAAATGGTACAGGAAAAGAAGACAATCTACTGGAGGATTCAGCTATATACAGAAAACTAATAGGAAAGTTATTGTATCTCAATGTCACCAGGCCAGACATAGCCTCTGCTACACAAACTCTGAGCCAATTTCTACATCAACCAAAACAGTCATACCTCAATGTTGCTATTAAGGTGGTGAAGTATGTCAAAGGCCAAGCAGGGCTTGGTGTGCTGTTTTCCAGCAAGAATAACAAACAGTTGAAGGTCTATTGTGATTCAGATTGGGGAGCTTGCTTACACACCAGAAGGTCTGTTACAGGATTCATGGTTAAACTGGGAGACTCTCTAATATCATGGAAATCCAGGAAACAAGGTACTATTTCTAGGAGTTTAGCTGAAGCTGAGTACAGAAGCATGGCAAGTGCAGTAGTTGAAGTGGTATGGATAACAAAGTTGTTTAAGGAACTACATGCAGAGATTGTAACTCCAGCTACTATCTATATTGATAGTAAGTCTGCTATACAGATTGCAGCAAATCCAGTACTACATGAAAGAACAAAGCACATAGAGTTGGACTGTCATTTTATAAGGGAGAAAATTCAGAATGGTTTAGTTAAAACTGAGTATTTACATACAACAGAACAAGAGGCTGATGTACTGACTAAGGGTCTAGGAAAGTCTCAACATGAGTATTTGTTGTCCAAGTTTGGAGTATTGAATTGTTCACTCCTACCAACTTGAGGGGGAGTATTAAAGATGGTATTACTTAGTATTCTAGGGGTCATTATGTAAATACTAGAAGTTAGTGGATTAGATGGAAAAGAGTTAGTTAGAGGTAGTTACATTAGATTCCTTTCTTATTGTATATATATGTACAGATCCTCTACAGTGAGGAATTAATGGAGTTCATATGAAATTTCTACTTCTCTTCTCTAAGAACATTCTAGACTAACAGAATTGTTCTTCAACCTATCTTCTTCTTGATAGCTTACATATTTTTCCAAGTAACTCATGAGTAACGAATATGGTGGTTATCCAGAAATGTAATCGCCACTAAAATGTTTATTTGTTGATCAATATTTTGTTTGCCAATCAAATTTTTATTATTTCTTTGTTAGGTCCAAATTACTCAATGATTACCGAAAGACACTATCATCATTGTTTGTTGGATGACATTTTTCCTCTTTTTATTTTGTGAACTTTGTACAACTCAAAATGTTAATGGATATACAAGAGTAGTGTGTTTCATTTATTAATCTCTCGATAAAATGTACTTCATCCATTTCATAGTAATTGTCTTCCATAATAAAAATAGTTATTCCAATTTAATTGTATAATTTATAAAATTAAGAGAATTTTATTATATCTTTCTTTTTCTATCTTAGTATCAAATAATAAAACTTTAGTTTAAGAAAATACATTTGCAGCTAAAGCTTTCTTAAAAGATATGTAAAGTCAAGAGGATTTAAATTATAAACGGAGAAAGTAAAATCTCTTGCATATTAAGGAAAAACGACATTGAAAGACACAAACTTCGGGCAATCTCTATCTAGTCTAGATAGTGTCAAGACTTTTGTGTCCCGTCGTTCGATCAGATAAAAATGTTGTCACATACAGTTGCAAATCTATTACTCTCTCTATTTCGAAAAGAGTGACTCAATTTCCTTTTTTAGTATGTTTAAAAAGGAATGACCTATTTCCTTTTTTGACAACACTTTAACTTTAACTTTCCACGTGGCATGTTTAAGGCCACAAGATTAAAGGGCATTTTGGTACATTTGACATAACTTTAATTTAGAACCACAAGATTAAAAGTCTTCTTTCTTTTCTTAAACCCCGTTCCAAATCAAACTTGGACTTTCTTTTTGAAACAGAGGAAATACTACTATTTCACTATTAGATTTAATTTACATTTTTATTTCTGTATCATGAATTAATTTTAGTTTTATTAAAAAATAAACCAAATTAAATCTGATGAATTATCCTTTAATCATAAATAATAAATAACAAAATAAAAACAGTGCTACTTAGTTGACTACACACTAAAATAAAATGAAAATAAGAAGTCCCAAATGCCTAGGACTTATTTAGCCCCAAAAATATTTGGGAAAATTTGAGAAAATTTGGAAAGTAGTGTTTCGTCATATAACTTGGCAACTATATTTGACAAGTATTCCGAGTTTGCATATACTAAAAAAAATTAGTAGTTGGGTCAAGTTCTAATATTTGGGATATTTAAAAAATTCAAAAATTATCCCAAACTTATATATTTTATAAAAATACCCATTATTTAGTAATTCCAACTAATAATTGCTACTATCTTCTCCAAAAAAGTTTGAGTTCTAATTTGAGTGATAAAATTGAGAGAAAAAAAGAACAATTTGGGTTTAATGAGTTCTAATTATAATTGTATCAGTGACAAGTTTGAGTATGCAATTAATTTATTGTCTTGCCTATAGTGTTATTTTGTTATTGTTGATTGTTATCAATTATATTATACTGTTATTTTTTAACGGAACATTTTATTATAAAATGATGATATGAATTTATGGATATTTTTAAAAATTATGGGGTATAAATCAAGTTTTTTGAAATAGTCAAATATTTTTTAGAAAATTTGAGATCAAACACATGGCAAAACTTCACCCAAATATAATTTACCAAGAATATTTAAAAACTTAGGGCTAAACGCTAGTTATATCAAAATTGAACTATGATAAATCACCTTATTATGTACATGTTTTTGTATCTTCATATGACCATTAATTAAATCACCTAACACAATTATACAATTTATAAGCAAGCTAGTAATAACTCTGCAACACTTGCTACAGTCATTCTCTTATTGAAAAATGAAATTAGGGAAAAATCTCAATATGTAATTGAACTTTGAAAAAAGGTTTATTTATATTATTCATTAAAAGTTTGACCCATTTATGTCATTTCTATTTAAGAAAAGGTCCATCTATGTCATTATGTAATAAGTTAACTGAAATGGCATAGATGAGCCAAAACATTTAACGAATGACATAGATGATTATATTTGAGTCTTTTCTCTTTTAAAAGAAATGATGTAATTAATAATGTGGTTGTATCGTAATTTACCACCTGTAAAAAAATAATTTCATAAAATCGAAATTATTTTCAGCTAACAAATAATAGCATGGATGAACCTTTTATCAAATAGAAATGGCATAGATGAGCCTAATTTTTTTCAAAGTTCAATATCATATTTGAACATTTTCCCATAAAATTATGAAATAATGGTGTGTTTTATTGATTTTTAAGTGATATAGATACAAGATTTAAACTTATGAGTTTGTGTTAGTAGATATAACTCATTTGATCTGTTAATATATATTTCCTTCGTTTCATATTAGTTGATCATCTTACTAAAAACGGAAAAGGGTCAAAAATACTCATGTACTATTCGAAAAGGTTTAAAAATACCCCTCATCCACCTACAGGGTTAAAAATATCTTTCAATCAACCTTTTTGGTCCACTATTACCCTTTAAACTAACAATCTTATATTGGTCCACTATGTGGCATCTTTTTATTGGATAAAGTTAATTTCCAATCCACCAAACTTTCTCCTACTCCACCCGACCCATATGTCACCCCTTGACCCAAATCCAATTAAAAGATCCATCAGAAATTTTAAAAAAAAATTGAATCATCTCTTGTCCCCCTAAACCTAATATCTTATTTTTCTTCTTCTCCTTTTCTTATTAAGCGATATCAAGATCAATTTCACCCAAAATAATCAGATTTTCGATGCAACATTTTATTGAAGTTGAAAGATTGAAGATGGGAACATTGATTTTTGAAGTCTTTTCTCTTCTAAGTAGGTCATTTTATTCTTGAGATGTTTTCTGAGTTTGTGACACAACTGGAAAAGAGGAAAAAATAGACAGTGAAGCAGAAGTTGGAGAAAGAAGTTAAAGTTGTGCTTACAAATATGTAAAAATCCAACTTGAATCTTTCGACTTCAATAAAACGTTGAAATTGGGTTTGGGTTAAGGGGTGACATATGGTCGGGTGGGGTAGAAGAAAGTTTGGTGGGTTGGAAATTAACTTTATCCAATAGAAAGACGCCACATAATAATTAATAATTATAATAATTAAAAAATATAAGGTTGTTAGTTTAAAGGGTAATAGTAGACCAAAAAGGTTGACTGAGGGGTATTTTTAACCCTATAGGTGGATGAGGGATATTTTTAAGCCTTTTTCAATTAGTACAGGAGTATTTTTGGCCCTTTTTCGTACTAAAAATAGTTATCACATATTAGTTGTCCATCTTACTAAATCAAGAAAACACTGATTAATTTTTTCCTACTTTTGCAATCAATTCTTTTTAAAAAGTTTTCAAACTAATTATTGTAGTAGGTCACGCCCCTTTAATTTGATTAGGTAAAAGTCAATATAATGCATATTATTCAACTGAGGCTGTATTATGAGTTAGGTGTGCGCCGTGTGCCAATATATATTTGTGGGTATTTTTTAGCATTACAACAAAAATATGATAAATATGGAAGAAAATAATTTTGCTAAGCTAGGGGGATCTTTGCCTGTACCAAGTGTTCAACAACTGGCCAAAGGCTCACCGGAAAATGTCCCGGCGCGTTACCTCAGAGATGATGATCATCTACTTCTTGTTCCTCCGATGATGAAATTTGATCATTATAATATCCCAATCATCAACATGGAAAGCTTGCTTCGTGGCGATGAATTCGAATTCAACAAGCTTGATTCTGCTTGCAGAGAATGGGGATTTTTTCAGGTTAATTTTTAATACAAATATGAGTAGTAATAGTATTTTGGTTTTCTGCTATTGTTGGACTGATAAGTACTCATTCATCTTTATCTGTAGTCTGTATAGTACTACGTACTTTCAATATGGAAGTATAGTGAAATCGTGATATATTAACTAATTCTTGGATGAAACGATCAAATTATAAAAAATTCTCTTCTATCAAGCTATTTTTCCAAAGTCATTAAGAAGGGCAAAGTTTAAACAATACTCCCTCCGTCCCTATTTAGTTGTCCATATTTCCTTTTTTAGTTGTTCCTATTTAGTTGTCCATTTTGACAAATCAAGAAAGGACAACAATTTTTTTCCTATTATATCCTTATTTACACTTCTTGAAAATTTCTAAAAGTATATGTTGTTTCCCTCCAATTTATTTCACTTGAATTCAAAGAAGTGGTTGTAATTTTAAAGTGAAAAGTTGTCATAAGGGTAAAATTGTAACTTCACTGTGCTAATCATTGTTGCCTTAATCTGTATGCCATTTCTAAAGTGGACAACTAAAAAGGGACAGAGGGAGTATTTTTTTTTACTCCCTCCGTCCCTATTTACTTGTCCATATTTCCTTTTTTGGTTGTCCCTATTTAGTTGTCCATTTTGACAAATCAAGAAAGGACAACAATTTTTTTCCTATTATATCCTTATTTACACTTCTTGAAAATTTCTAAAAGTATATGTTGTTTCCCTCCAATTTATTTCACTTGAATTCAAAGAAGTGGTTGTAATTTTAAAGTGAAAAGTTGTCATAAGGGTAAAATTGTAACTTCACTGTGCTAATCATTGTTGCCTTAATCTGTATGCCATTTCTAAAGTGGACAACTAAAAAGGGACAGAGGGAGTATTTTTTTTTAGGTTTATCTAGCTTTAAAGTAAGTACATATTTTTAATTTGAATTATATCACGTATATGTCATTTTTAATTCAATGAATCAAACAAAACACCGGATCTAAATAATTTTTTATATTTATTTTTAAATCAATATTAGTCACCTTCAGGTTGGTACCTTATATATAGCAAAATAACATAGCAAAATATATGGACTAAAATACTTAATATTTAAAGCTTCTTTTTTACGCAAGGGTGATATTTTAAACACTTCATGACAAGTGCAACAAATTAATATGGCTAATGATGCCGGCTAATAATTAAACATATTTATTTAAAAAAATGAAAAATTATTTGACTCCCAAACAGTAATCTGAAGGAAGTAATAAACAATATTGTACTGGGTTTTATATTCTCTTTTCTTTTTATTAATGTTATATAGATTATTCAGATAAATTACCTGAATTTTATAGTAAATATATGAAAATAAACAATTTAATAATGATGACATTGATAATTAATAATAAGGAAAAGGGTCTCTTGTAGTACTTTTTAGCAGTCGAATAAATTTCCCATAAAGAGGAGATCAAGTTCATATTTTAATTTTTCAAAATAGATTTGAATTATCCTAGATGTATGAAACTATTTTGCTATTTACTTATTGGTACAAATTGAGATTATTAAATTATGAGAATTTATAATAATATTTATTTTTAGCTGTATTTATATATTTTTAATAAAATATTATCTAAGTTTTAGTTATCAAATATCTTCAATGATGAGAGGTAGCACGTAAAGTGAATAAGCGAGATAAAATAATCGATAATGATCAAGATATATAATAAAATGGTTCATACACCATTGTAATAAAAGAAAATTGAATTAAAGAAGATACTAATATTTATATTAGATAAATTTAAGTCCTCTTAATAAAGTTGTCTTTAGGCCAGAAATTTCATTGAGCCGCCCTGGCCTATAATCAATTTGTGTTATAAGATATGATTATGGACGGACGAGTTAATGAAAATTTTGTGTTATATATTTCTCCACTCATTTTTCATTAAACCTAGCAAGTTCATAAGTTTTTCGTGTGAAAGCACTGCTATTTGTTCTTTTTACTTACTGATTCAATCAAAATATACATAAGGATAGCTACTAAACATTTTTTTACAGGTGATAAATCATGGAGTGAGTGGTACACTAGTAGAGAAAGTGAAGAAGGATACTCAAGATTTCTTCAACCTCCCACTAGAAGAAAAGGAAATGTTGAAACAAGTGGATGGTGATATGGATGGTTATGGACAAGCTTTTGTTGTTTCTGAGGACCAAAAACTTGATTGGGCTGATATGTTTTTCTTGACAACTCTCCCTTCTCAATTCAGAAAACAACATATCTTCCCCCACCTCCCTCAACCATTCAGGTATTACTATTGTCCCGATTAATTCAGATTCTCATTGCATAGAGTTCATTTAAAGGCATATTTAAACTTGAGAACATATATGTTTAAAGGTAGAGGGATCTCATCCATGCAACTGTAACTTTAGTGGTCCTCTTTTGGTTTATTTGGTTCGTCATAGTTTGCCTTGACACAAACAATGAAAAATTTGGAATTTTGTTATATGTCTTGTTATGGCTAACAACTTTGAAATGATACATGTTCATTCTTTTTTATATGAACATATAATAAAATACTCCCTCTAGTCAAAGTATTAATGAGTTGTTGCTCGGACTCTTCAAAAACATCATGTCCCAGAGTAGAGTAGTGTATTTCTGGAGGACTCAAACACGAGTGCCAGTTATTTTCTTTATTATCAGTATACATAAGTTAATTTGAGAATGTGTTATCTCATGCCAACGAAAAATACAGGATATTGGCTAAGAAGTTGTTGTATTGAAACAGAGGAACAGTGGAACTATATGCAGTTGAACTGAAAAAACTGGCTTTAAAGATGATTGATTTTCTAGCAAAAGCATTGAATATGGATGAAGAATACATAATGGAACTGTTTGAAGAAGGGATGCAATCAATGAGGATGAATTACTATCCGCCATGTCCACAACCAGACAAAGTGATAGGACTTACTCCTCATTCAGATGCTGTTGGCCTCACTATTCTCCTTCAACTAAACCAAATGGAAGGACTTCAAATCAAGAAAGATGGCATGTGGATTCCTATTAGTCCTCTTCCTGATGCCTTCGTTATCAACATTGGTGATATCATGGAGGTAATTAAGCTGCTATGATCGCCTTTACTATGTTGCTCGGATTCTGCAAAAAATGTTGTTGTATCCTGATCTTCCGAAAAATGCACTACTTTTTGAAGAATTCGAGCAACATATAGTGTAAATATTCAAAATCTTGGTACATCAATTAGTAGGTATGAGAGGATTAATGTCGGATCCTTAAGGACAAATGATTGATTTACCTGTTTGAAGCAATTTAATTGAAGGACTATGCATAACAGAATACATCATTTCTTGCTATGGAGCGCGTAAAGGAGTATAAGATGTTGTATGACTACATCTATTTTTATTTCTGTGTTAACAGATGTGTGCTGGTTTTGCACATCAAACTGTTATGTACTGTGTTAAATGAGAAGTATATTCTATTTGCAGATAGTGACAAATGGAGCCTACCGTAGCATTGAGCACAGGGCAGTGGTTAACAGCGAAAAGGAAAGACTATCAATTGCAACATTTTACAGCACAAAACTTGATGGACGAATTGGTCCTGCTCCGAGTATCATTTCTGCTGAAAATCCAGCAAAGTTCAGAAGTATTGGAGCTATAGATTATTTCAGAGGTTTATTTGCTCGTAAACTTGATAAGAAATCATACTTAGATGCTATGAGAATTGGAAATTCTGAAAATCCAGTAAGTTGAAACGCGACAGTATTGGACCTATGTATCCTCTAATAATTGTGACACTATGTATTTTTCTTCAGAAGTTGTGTTTCATCAACATTCAGTTACTAGTTTGATGTTATAATCCGACAAAGAGGCCATGATCGACACATTGAGGGACAAAATTCACTTTGCAAGTGTACCAATTTTGTACAAAATATATCAGAAAAGAATTTTATCAAGAAAAGTAAGACTGTTCATTCACAATATTTTCTGATACAAATACATCAGCAAATAAAAAGGAGGAGATATGTATATATGATATGGAAAAAAAAGGAAGACAAAAATAAACCTAATCTAATTTTTGGTCACAAGATGAAGCAGTAATCAGGCTGAAGTCATATGCAATGCTACTAAGGATGCATAAACTCCATCTTTTATGTTCATAAGAGCATCATGCCTTCCTTCCTCAGCAATGACTCCATTCTTCACAACAGCAATGACATCAGCTCCTTTGATTGTGGTTAAGCGATGAGCTACAACCACAGTCGTCCTATTTACCATTACTCGATCCAATGCTTCTTGAACTATACGTTCTGATTCTGCATCTAAAGCACTTGTTGCCTCGTCTAGCAAAAGAATCTTTGGATCCTTCAGTATAGCTCTTGCAATAGCTATTCTTTGCTTTTGTCCACCTGATAATTGTATTCCTCTTTCCCCAACCGATGTATCATATCCTTGAGGCAATGAAGATATAAAGTTGTGTGCATTTGCTGATTTTGCTGCTTCAATGATCTCTTCTTCTGTTGCATGCCCTTGTCTGCTGTAGGCAATGTTGTCACGAATTGTTTCGTTAAACAGTACTGGTTCTTGACTAACCAGGCCCATTTGTTGTCTTAGCCAACTTAGCTTGAATTGTCGGATTTCCACACCATCCAAATATATCGATCCTGATTCAGGATTGTAGAACCTCTCTATTAGGCTAATGACAGTTGATTTACCACTTCCACTCTCTCCCACTAGAGCAACAGTCTACAAAGAGAACCGAAATTTTTTTTTAAGCCAATTGAGTAAAAGATGAAAGTACGCTATAATGTAGAGGGAGTACTCGAAAATACCTTTCCAGAAGGGATAGTTAGGCATAAATCCTTGAAGATTTGGACATCCGGGCGAGTTGCATACCTGTAACTCACATGTTTGAATTCAATATCTCCGCGAACAGCAGCTAGAGTAGTACCAACATCAGAACTTGAGTCAATCTCGGGTTTTCTGTCAAGAATGTCAAATATAGAGGCTATAGAATCCTTGGCTTTGCTAGCATCTGGAGCCATTCCTGTGCTTTGTGTAACCCCAACAGCTGATAGAGTCAATGCAAAGAAAACCTGCAACATTAAAAATTTCTTTCAGAAAATTAATATCGATACACGAGCTGAAAAGGAAGAGAAATCCGAGAGACTTTACCTTAAAAACTTGGCCAAATGATGCCAATCCATGCTGAATAAGGATGGATCCTATGTAGAAACAGAAGGCATTTGTACAATACAGTATAAAAGAACCAAAGCCTAAGCTTGCTCCACTAACAATTCCAATCTTCACTCCTTGCTTCATTGGACCTTCACATTTCTTTTGGTACATGTCCATCACTTTCTCCTCTGCACAGAATGATGCCACTGTTCTTATACTCCCGACAGCATCGTTTGCTATTTGACTAGCTTCTTCATACATCACCTAGAAAAATGAGAATCCATTTTTAAGTTAATTCAAGCACATTTTAATGTAATCTATTTTTCAAAGATGAGAAAAGACGGAATACCTTTGCATCAGCACTAAAGCCTTTGTACATCTTGGTCTGGAGGAATCCTTGCACACCAATTAAAGGCATCACGAGAAGGATTATAAGTGCTAAAATCCAATTGGCAGTGAAGGCTATCACGAGGCCGGCTACTACAGTTGCTATGTTCTGTACAATAAGTGCCAGTGCATCACCCATAAGAGTCCTGACCGTGGAAGCATCAGTTGATAACCTTGCACCAATTGCACCACTGCATTCAAGAAAATTTCACATTTTTAGGTTACAACACTCTGTTAAGTATTTAAGATAGAGGGGGGGGGGGAGAGAAGGCAAGATTTGATTTGTTACAAACCTTGAATGTGCAGGATCATCGAACCAGCTGATTTCTTGGTGGACTACTTTCTTAAATGTCAAAGAACGAATTCTCTCGATCAATTTCCCCCCTGCAACTCCGAATAAGTAGTTCTGGAAAGGTACAACTAGCAAAGTTACCACACCAAGGCCAAAATACATGAGTGCCCAGAATCTTGATTCACTTCGCAGCTTTTGTGGTGGGTAAAAGAATATTTTAATAGCTGTCGATAGTAAGAGTCCAAATAATGGGAAAATAAGACCATGTATGATTGCAGCCAATGATCCAAGTAACAGATATGGAAGCTCAGGTTTGTTTAGTCCAGCAAGCCGCCTAATGGAAACATTCTTTCGTTTCTTTAAGCTTCCCTTATCTTCTTTTTGCTTGTCCTCATCTCCTATTTCTGCTTCGTGAATACCAACTAGCCCAGGAACAGTATAGTTGAGTGTGAAAGAATGTCTAGATGATCCCTGGCTTGTTGATCGCCTCATTGCTGACAATTGCTGGCTTGATGACCTGCTCAGGTTATTATCCAAATCCGTGGTTAAATCCACCTTCTCAAGGTCCATATTTTTCATGTTTTCTTCTTCTCTATTCCCTCCCTGCATTCGCACAAGCTGGGAATATGCCCCATTTGGATCTTGTATCAACTCAGTATGTGTTCCTATTTTCATAATAAGGGAAAAGAATGAATTTAGTTTAGTTATACAACTAGAGTAAAGCCTGATAAAAGTTCTTTAGAAATATTACCTTTCTCTATTAGTTTTCCAGCATTCACCACCGCTATAAGATCAGCATTTCTAATGGTTGTTAGACGATGAGCAACAACAACGGTTGTTCTATTTGCCATGACTTTTTCGAGTGCTTCTTGCACGATTCGCTCTGATTCAGCATCAAGTGCACTTGTAGCTTCATCAAGGAGGAGTATTCTTGGGTTCTTTAAGATAGCCCTTGCTATTGCAAGTCTTTGCTTTTGTCCACCAGATAGTTGTGTTCCATGCTCACCTACCATAGTGTCTAGCCCCTACAGAACCCGCAATGAAAACGATGAAACTCCCATTTGTTTGCCAATTTAACAGCTAATTGTAGGTGTGAACATGGAATAAAGGGAAAATCATATGTTACCTGAGGAAGTTTATCGAGGAACTTAGCAGCATTAGCAAGCTCAATAGCTGTCTTAATCTCATCTTCAGTAGCATTTTCTTTACCATAACTGATATTCTCTTTTATGGTTGTCGCAAACAGGATAGGTTCCTGACTTACCAATCCCATCTGTTGCCTTAGCCATTTGAGTTGAAATTTCTTCAAATTGACACCATCTATTAATACTTCTCCAGCCTCAGGATCATAGAATCTCTCCAGTAAACTGATAACTGTGGACTTCCCACTTCCACTTTGCCCAACCAAAGCTACAGTTTTGCCATTAGGAACGATAAGTGAGAATCCACTAAAGATCTGCACATCTGGCCTGGCTGGATACCTAAAGTACACATCTTTAAGTTCAATTTCACCCTTGATGTTTTCCAACACAACCCCATTTGTGTCCGATGTGTCAATCAGAGGCTTCCGGTTGATTGTCTCAAACATTTTGTATGCTGCAGCCTGTCCTGCTGCAAACGCGTTCAAAGATGGCGTTGTTTGGCCTAGAGACCTGCAAATTGATAAATAGAACAAACAAAAGTGTGTCAGTACTCTTTAGCCTACACCAATTTTCCAATACAACAAATCAAAGATCCTTCTTTAAACAGAGAATTATATGCTTACATTCCACCAGTCATTATAGCCATAATAACATTGATGACATCTCCACCATTATAACCTCTCTCTATTATCAGCTTGGAACCATACCAAACAGCAAGTCCATAAGTAGAAAAAACAATGAGCAAGACCGTGCCAAGTCCAACGCCTGAAACAAGCCCTTGTTGGACAGTAGAAGCACAGGCAATTTTCAGTTTGCTGTCATACTTATCTATCGCCAGCTTCTCTCCGGTGAATGCTGAAACCTGAAGTCATCCAGATTTTCAGATTAAAATTGCAAGTCTAATAAACAATTATACATGTAGAACTATTTGGATCAGGCTTTTTACTGTTCTGATTGCTCCTATTGTTTGCTCTACTACATTTCCAGCTTGTGCATAGGCAACTTGTCCGCGACTTGACATTTTGGACATGATCAATGCCATAGCTCCTCCAGCAATGACAAGAGCAGGTATGCAAGACACCAAGACTATCGACAGAAGCCATCCCTTAAAGAACGCGACTACGAACCCTCCAACAAATGTTGAGATGAATTGAATGAACTTCCCAACCTGGAATCATTCAACTTAAGTTTGTTATGATTATTTTACAAGAAAATAACGAAAACTAAAACATTATTCGGTTTGCAGTAGCATTTACGCGCACCTTTTCACCCAAGGCATCTTGAATGAGAATAGTATCTCCAGACATTCTTCCAATGACTTCTCCTGTTGTTGTTTCAGTGTCAAAAAAGGCAATGTCCTGCCTCAGTATTGTCTTCAAATATAGTCCTCGAATTCGAGTCGCTTGTCTCTCTCCAGTAACCATCCAACATGACATTTCTGCAATGTTACAAGGGGCAAAAATTTCAATATTGAATGCATAGGTTCTTTCCATTATTACCATACTTCAAAAACTCAAATTTACTAGTGTTATGTTATGGGGGTTCATTTTACACATTGTTCTTGGTCCTTAGATTAGAGTCGTGTTATCGTAGAGCCAGAATTTTCATCAGAAAGAATTCAAATTTTAAAATAAAATTATTAGGACCTTATAAAGCATAATTTTACTTACAAAATTCATTAGAACTTGAGGGTACTTGATGACATTGAACCTTCGCCAGAATAGCACACTTCTATTCCGAGGAGGAAAGATCATCAAATTAGTCGAGCCCCAAAGTGATTACCATAAAATTACCTTTTTCTTTGGAATTTTATTAACCTAGATTTTCCTAAACATGGTGGGGTTAGTAATTGATTGAAAAAAAATGTGTTTTTACTACTTTTGTCTTTAATAAAACAAGCACGCAAAGGCACCGATTCTAACGTACCCCACAAATTAAATGGGAACCTCCATATGACTATCACATGTATTTAGCTAAAGTAACTTATAATATTTTTATGTCAAAAGTATTTATAAAAATTTTCATATCCTTGATTCACCAATTATACTCATGTTGGTGTAGAAAAACAATACAAAGAAGCTTTGATTCAAGTAAAATATATCAAAACATTTCGAAATAAGAAAATACAGATGAGTGTATACTTACGTAAAAGGGATGCAACGCCAGCTCCAATAGCGAGGTAGACATAGTCAATAGAAACCTGAAACCAAAAATTCCAAAAAAAAAAAAAAAAAGTTAATTAAAGAAGAAAAAGTAACTAAGTTTAGTCAAATGTTGTTTATTATGAGACCACTTAAGAACAGTAAATTATAAAGTTGATTAGACTGTGACACGAAAAAATTAGAGTTCACATTAGTATATACTTTTATTCTTTCCCACTTTTATAGTGGGATTTGCAATATAAAATAATTGAATTAAGCTTTATATTGCATTAGATAGCATATATCAAATGGAATACTATATGAGAAAATCATAATTATGTTTGCCACAAAGAAAAAAAAAGTAAATTCCCATTGCTATTTCCAGTAATTCAAATTGACACGTCTTAACTTATTATAGAAAAGATAAAATTCAAATAGATGAGTGGCACCATTAAGGATGCTTAATTGTTCTTCGTGGAAAAAAACAATAGCGTAAAATTACTTTCATATTATGAGTATTCGTATTGGAGTCCAGTTAATCTAGATTCGCATTTGGTAGATCTTATTCAGAGGCTCAAACAGTAGTATTATTAAACAATGAAGCTGTTAAAATACACAACGAACAGAACTTCAAAATACAACTTAAGATGTGGTGATTACAATAGTAATTAGTATAGAATCAGCTTTGGATTATAAATACGGTCATGATATTAAATTGATTGTCCATTTAGCTATAATAACTCTATCCAACATGATTATAGTATTGAAAACTAATTTCTTGAATATTTATCGCTATAACACTCGTTTAATTAAAAAATAATTACACCATCAGTATATATAATTAAAACCAGACTTTCATGCTTTTCCATACACCAACCCCCCTCCCCCTCCCCCCAAAATTAAAACTGCTTATTAGTATATTTCTTGTTGTTGTAGAACGAGACCTTAGAAGGCAAGTTTTAAGTTAATGTAATCGTAATTTAAACGTTACAACTTCAATTTAATTGCATGAAACCAAGAAATTAATCAAGATAATTAATACAAACAAGAACATAATCAAATTAAATACATACATACCTTTGAGATTTTATGTACAACTTCATCAGAATTTGAAGAACCAAAAGAATTAACAAGCTGGCCAAAAATAAGTGTCATTAAAGGTTGAGTTAATCCATTGCCAATAGCTCCAATTGTTCCAATTATCATTAGGGCAACATCAAATTTATCTGCAAAAGAAAATAATTTGTAGAATGACACTTTTTGATCTTCATCTCCTTTTTTTTCTCCATTATTATTATCCTCCATCTTCAAAAAACCAAAAATTAATATGATATATTCCTTAGGGTTTTAAAGAAAATCAAGAAGAGGAGAAGAAGAAAAAAGAGCTATTTATAAGATAAGAAAGTTTGTTAGTAAAACTAAAAATTTCAGGATACTTTTGATATTAGGTTTTAATATTAGCGTATTTATAGCTGTATTTTCTTTTATTTTCCTTATTCTAGTTGACTTCTGTTTGAGTTTTTCCTATTTGTAGAAAAAGAGAAAATAATTATTTTATCTCTTCTAGAAACATTGAACGTATGTAGACTATTATATATATAGTCAATAGGAGAATTATTGCCACCAAAATTTGAGTGGTAAGCTTAGCACCGGCCTAATTGTTTGTAATTTTTCGTAAAATAAGTAAGTAAAATATTATGGAAATAATCTATTTATCTTCCTAAGGAAATCTATGAAAAATAGTTAAGTGTATGTGATTTGCATTGTGTGTAATTGTGTTAATTAATAATGTAATAAATATAACCTAAAAGTTGAGACGAAGTAAACTGAAAGTATCTTTTTTTCTATTTTAAGTACAATTATTATCCAAAATAGCATATAAATCAACATTATTAAGAATCTTCATTTTTTTGTTAATATAGTATAGATAGTTAGATTCAGATAATCTATTTATTTTCGTAGTATAGGACTAAGGTTTGTATATGTTCTATATTCTACAAATTCCACTTATTATTATTATTGTTGGTGATGATGATAGTGATGGTGGCGGTATTGTAAGATGATACTCGAATTCTACTGAGTAATAACCAAGAATAGGGGATATCAATGATTTTTTTAGTAAATCGATTTATTGATCGAAGAAAGTAAATCGTACCGAATTGATAAGTAGATTTATCTTAATAAAAATGTGTTAGTGAAAACTTACAAGATAACAAAAATACAAGATTACAATTGAAAATACAAATGAAGAAATAAATCTCTTCAGGCTGAGGCGCGGATATCTCGCTCTCTTTAAGGAGATTCAAGCCCACTGCAGCAAATGTTTTCACCGGTCCAGCAGTAGTCCTTCTTGACTTGTCCCCTCCAGGATACAACAGCCTTAACACAAAGTATAACTCAACAACTCTGGACAAGAGTTGAGTCCAAAGCTCCACAAAAGAAACACCTCCCTTCAACTAATAAGAACTCTCTTTTTGACAATCCTTATGCACTCTATATTTCTTGTTGTATTGTGTGTATAAAACCAAATGAAGACCACCACTATTTATACTAGAAGTCTTCCTAGCAATGAATAGGAAGATAATGGTATAGTAATAAGTGAAGATAATAACCTAGAGGTTACATATGTTACATAGGTTACAAAGAATAATGGAGGAATAAAGAGTGAGATAATGGAGAAGTAATGGTCATAGTTGACCACTACTCATTCTGCCAAGAAACCCAACGTACAAGTACCATTACACATTCACTATATGTTTGACACATGATAATAAAGATGACATCAAATGTCATAAACTGCCAAACAGTAGTAACGCAACTAATGTGTTATTAGGCAGAAAGAGTTAGAAGGCCTATCACCCATTAAATCGAAGGCCTACAAGTCTAGTTTGCAACTCACAAAACCCCGTATCCAACCGACATCGGAGTAAAAAGTTATGAGGGTTTTACTACGGACTGCCGGGGCAGAATTCGGGTCAGGTAAAAAATGTGGTATGTCGGCTTACTCAACGTTTTAAGCCATGAAAACATTTCTTTTCACTTCCAAACTAGAGAGAAAACTTAAGAGAGGGTTCCTATGGAGTTATTGCATGATAAAGGTTAGTTTTTGACGATTTCTACCATTAAACGTTACCCCCGTGCCTAGAAACGTGATCTCTACACGTGGCAATCATTTTTCCTTTCTATTAGCTGAGTTTGGAGCTGATTTTTGAAGATTAAATTTGTAGTTATTGGTGTTTCTTCAAGGTTTAAACTTGGTTAACTAAGGTAATCATCTCGAGACTCTTTTATGATTGTTGTTATGAATTTCTACGGACGTTTCGACAAGTTGGGGCAATATGGCAAATCTGCCGATTTAAGATTAATTATGAACTGTTTATAGGTGCGTACCAGCTGTGTATATATAGTGTTTGTGAAGCTTAGGACATAAGGAACAACTTTCGTGAAGGAACTACGGTATTTCGAGCGTTCATTGGAAAGGTATGTTAAAGTTATTCCCTTTGTTCGACATGTTTCCTTAGAGATAGTTAATGTTGGTGATATTGTAGATGTAATTGTGAGTGGTTGGTTGATTGAGTGGTTATAAACCCTCATTTTAGGGACTCATAAATTTGTTAAGAACGACCTTAAGTTAGGAACGACTTGGAGATTATTCATATATATTGTTTATAGCTAAATTGCTCGCCTTTAGCCTATTCAATTGTTTGTTGTCGCCTTTGGGGATATTGTGGTTAGTTGTTGAGCTATGAACTGCCTATGGGGGCTATGTTATTGTCTAATAGGACTACGTTATTTCCAAAGAGGGCTATGTGTTGCCCACAGGGCTGTATTGATGCCAAATAGTGTTATGTGTTGCCTACGGGGATATTTTGACACCAAAGAAAGATATGTGTTGCCTACAGGGCTATGTTGATGCAAAAGAGGGCTATATGCAGCCCACAGAGCTATGAT
>NW_006239127.1:786677-786920 GCF_000226075.1 Solanum tuberosum
TTGGTTAGGTTGATGTTTGATCATTTTTGTATTTTTAGATTCAGTAGCGGGTTAGCATGCTTATCCAAAATTTTGATTTCCTTACGTGATTGTTTTTGGTATATTTATGATACTTGCTCACTTTCATACCCTGTACATTATTTTGTACTGATGCCCCATTGCCTTGGGGGCGCTGTATTCATGCATGCATGTCCTGACAGACGACCCAGTAGACCTCCTCAGCAGCAGGATTGACTTCTATGT